>NC_143028.1:75425000-75487500 GCF_057628025.1 Oncorhynchus mykiss
TTGTCGGGGTCTGGGGTAGGCTGTTCTGCTGGCTTCTCTGTGTGGGTGGCCACCTCTCTATAGTGGGTTGTTCTCTGTCACACGCTGTCCCCCTAGTGCTGTGTTCTTGCCTCACCTCCAGCTCACCTCCAGCTGCCTCACCTCCAGCTGGGTGAATTTATCCCTTATTTCAATGATGGAGTAGTACTCTGTGCTGGGAGGTTGACTTTTCGCTTGGGGTTGATCGTCTGTGGGTTTATGTAATGAAGAGGTCTGGGCTGACCCGCTCGTGGTGGGGGTATCTTTCTCAAGAGAGAGCTTCTCCTGTTGAGCTATTTCCTTGATTAGGTGAAAGTCCAGCTGAAACTGTTTGTGGTTGCCCATTACCAATTCTGTTCCAGACTTATAGAGATTGATATTAGCTGACTCAGAGACCTCATTGTCTAGTGTCCTGAGTTTCCATCCCTCGGTAACACCCCCCCCTTCTTAACAGAGGGGTAGTGTGCTAATATAGCACTGTGCCATGCCAGGGGATGGTCTGTGTGGAAGATGAGGTTGCTTATGTACTCATTTTTACAATAGTCAGCAAAAAGTGTCTCTTGATTTTCCATAAAGAGCTTCATTTTGTACTATTTTCATGTCTTATTATTCTTTACATCCAGAGGGTACTGTATTTGAATGACCTCTGAACAGCGGGAGGGTGCGTCTCAGGCCTCTGAATTGTGTTGGGGCTCTCCTGCCGTTGTTGGGCTCAAGGGCTTTGGCAGCTCTCACTTGACACATCAGTGCTAATTTAAGTTGTATCAAGCTTGGTCGCCTTAATTTAGCATTCAGTCCTTATAAAGTAAAATATATCATTTTAATGGTTTTTTCTTCTTGGCTTTTGGAAATAAAATAGTGCTTCAGACTAAACATTACTCACTCAGTTCCAGGTTGGATCTCTCCCTCCCTTTCTCTCTCTCTCTCTCCCTCTCCCCCTCCCCCCTCTCCCTCCTCTCTCTCTCCCTCTCTCTCTCTCTCTCTCTCTCTCTCTCTCCCTCTCCCCCCACCGCTCTCTCTCTCTCCCTCTCCCCCTCCCCCCTCTCCCTCCTCTCTCTCTCTCCCTCTCTCCCTCTCTCTCTCTGTCTCTCTCTCTCTCTCCTCTCTCTCCCCCCACCCCTCTCTCTCCCTCTCCCCCCACCACTCTCTCTCTCTCCCTCTCTCCCCCTTCTCTCTCCCCTCTCTCTCTCTCCCTCCCTTTCTCTCTCTCTCTCTCTCTCCCTCTCCCCTCTCCCTCCCTCCTCTCCTCTCTCTCTCTCTCTCTCTCTCTCTCTCTCTCTCTCTCTCTCTCTCTCCTCTCTCTCCCCCCACCCCTCTCTCTCCCTCTCCCCCCACCGCTCTCTCTCTCTCCCTCTCTCCCCCTTCTCTCTCCCCTCTCTCTCTCTCCCTCTCTCCCCCTTCTCTCTCCCTCTCCCCCCTCTCTCCCTCTCCCCCCCTCTCTCTCCCCCTCTCTCTCCCCCTCTCCCCCCTCTCTCTCTCCCTCTCTCCCCCTTCTCTCTCTCTCTTTGTGGTTGAATCTGTTGTGTTCCGTCCCTCCTTTTCAGAAGTTAAGTGGGCTGATCTCAAGTTAGGCTTATATTAGGCTCTGAGTGTGGAATGAATACGTCCATTATGCCTTGTTAGAAAACCATTCAACTCAACTATTAAAAACAAATCTTTAACATGCTTGTAATACTATACACAAGTACTCAATGAAACATTAGAAAACCATTCACAACAAATGTAACTTCAAGTGAATTCTAGTCTAAATGCTAAATCACATTATTTTGGATTGGAGTGCTTTAGCTGCCATAACTATGATATTATATGACCACTCTCCCTCTGACGGATGTAATTCTGTAATATTGTATCAGCATTTCATCTCCATGCTGTGTGTGCGTGCAGGTGGATGTGTCATCTTGCTGTGCAGTGGAAAATTGCCAATTAGTATCAAGTTTCAGTGTGACACGATCGTTTATGGGATAACCATAACACGTCTGGCTTCCTATCTATAATCACATTTCACATTCATGTTGCTCATCTCAGGATATGAGTCATTATGTATAAGCTACAGTGTGTGTGTGCGTGTGCTTGTGTGTGTGTGTGTGTGTGTGTGTGTGTGTGTGCGTGTCCGCATGTGCGTGTGTGTGTGTGTGCGCGTGTGTGCACATGTGTGTGTGTGCGCGCGTGTGTGTGTGTGCATGTGTTTGCACGTGTGTGTGTGTGTGTGTGCGCGTGTGTTTGCACACACATTTGTAATGTTGTTACATCAAAACAGGAAATAATTGACCATTTTACTATGTGTGAATCCATCCTGCATTGTCAGAGTTGTGTCTTCTCTCCTCCCCTGTCTCCCTCCATCCCAGTTAGTCTCAGTGACATTTTAGTGGGATTTGATATACAGTTGAAGTCGGATGTTTACATACACCTTAGCCAAATACATTTAAACTCAGTTTTTCACAATTCCTGACATTAAATCCTAGTAAAAATTCCTTGTCTTAAGGCCAATTAGGATCACCATTGTATTTTACGTACAGTGCCTTGCGAAAGTATTCGGCCCCCTTGAACTTTGCGACCTTTTGCCACATTTCAGACTTCAAACATAATGTATTTTTTTGTGAAGAATCAACAACAAGTGGGACACAATCATGAAGTGGAACGACATTTATTGGATATTTCAAACTTTTTTAACAAATCAAAAACTGAAAAATTGGGCGTGCAAAATTATTCAGCCCCCTTAAGTTAATACTTTGTAGCTTGGGGTATGTCTCTATCAGTTTTGCACATCGAGAGACTGACATTTTTTCCCATTCCTCCTTGCAAAACAGCTCGAGCTCAGTGAGGTTGGATGGAGAGCATTTGTGAACAGCAGTTTTCAGTTCTTTCCACAGATTCTCGATTGGATTCAGGTCTGGACTTTGACTTGGCCATTCTAACACCTGGATATGTTTGTTTTTGAATCATTCCATTGTAGATTTTGCTTTATGTTTTGGATCATTGTCTTGTTGGAAGACAAATCTCCGTCCCAGTCTCAGGTCTTTTGCAGACTCCATCAGGTTTTCTTCCAGAATGGTCCTGTATTTGGCTCCATCCATCTTCCCATCAATTTTAACCATCTTCCCTGTCCCTGCTGAAGAAAAGCAGGCCCAAACCATGATGCTGCCACCACCATGTTTGACAGTGGGGATGGTGTGTTCAGGGTGTTGCTTTTACGCCAAACATAACGTTTTGCATTGTTGCCAAAAAGTTCAATTTTGGTTTCATCTGACCAGAGCACCTTCTTCCACATGTTTGGTGTGTCTCCCAGGTGGCTTGTGGCAAACTTTTTATGGATATCTTCAAGAAATGGCTTTCTTCTTGCCACTCTTCCATAAAGGCCAGATTTGTGCAATATACGACTGATTGTTGTCCTATGGACAGAGTCTCCCACCTCAGCTGTAGATCTCTGCAGTTCATCCAGAGTGATCATGGGCCTCTTGGCTGCATCTCTGATCAGTCTTCTCCTTGTATGAGCTGAAAGTTTAGAGGGACGGCCAGGTCTTGGTAGATTTGCAGTGGTCTGATACTCCTTCCATTTCAATATTATCGCTTGCACAGTGCTCCTTGGGATGTTTAAAGCTTGGGAAATCTTTTTGTATCCAAATCCAGCTTTAAACTTCTTCACAACAGTATCTCGAACCTGCCTGGTGTGTTCCTTGTTCTTCATGATGCTCTCTGCGCTTTTAACGGACCTCTGAGACTATCACAGTGCAGGTGCATTTATATGGAGACTTGATTACAAACAGGTGGATTGTATTTATCATCATTAGTCATTTAGGTCAACATTGGATCATTCAGATATCCTCACTGAACTTCTGGAGAGAGTTTGCTGCACTGAAAGTAAAGGGGCTGAATAATTTTGCACGCCCAATTTTTCAGTTTTTGATTTGTTAAAAAAGTTTGAAATATCCAATAAATGTCGTTCCACTTCATGATTGTGTCCCACTTGTTGTTGATTCTTCACACAAAAATACAGTTTTATATCTTTATGTTTGAAGCCTGAAATGTGGCAAAAGGTCGCAAAGTTCAAGGGGGCCGAATACTTTCGCAAGGCACTGTATGTGAAATGTCAGAATAATATTAGACAGAATTGTTACGGTGCGTGAATGAGGACCCAAAAGCGAATTAACTTAGACAGAGCTTCTTTAATTACCAAACATAGGTAGGCTCAGACGGACCAGCAGATTCCGACAGGACAAGACAAGGTTACAGCAAACATGACGACAGTCTGGTTCAGGCATGAAACACAACAAACAAGAATCCGACAAGGACAGGAACAAAAACAGAGAGAGATATAGGGGACTAATCAGAGGGAAAAAGGGAACAGGTGGGAAAAGGGGTGACGAGGTGGTTAGGAGGAGACAAGGCACAGCTGGGGGAAAGAGGGGGAGAAAAGGTAACCTAACAACGACCAGCAGAGGGAGACAGGGTGAAGGGAAAGGACAGAGACAAGACACAACATGACAGTACATGACAGTACCCCCCCACTCACCGAGCGCCTCCTGGCGCACTCGAGGAGGAAACCTGGCGGCAACGGAGGAAATCCTCGATCAGCGCACGGTCCAGCACGTCCCGAGAGGGAACCCAACTCCTCTCCTCAGGATCGTACCCCTCCCAATCTACGAGGTACTGGTGACCACGGCCCCGAGGACGCATGTCCAAAATTCTACGGACCCTGTAGATGGGTGCGCCCTCGACAAGGATGGGGGGGGGGGGGGAAGACGAGCGGGGGCGCGAAGGACGGGCTTGATGCAGGAGACATGGAAGACCGGGTGGACGCGACGAAGGTATCGTGGAAGAAGAAGTCGAACTGCGACAGGATTAATGACCCGAGAAATACGGAACGGACCAATGAACCGCGGGGTCAACTTGCGAGAAGCCGTCTTAAGGGGAAGGTTCTGAGTGGAGAGCCAAACTCTCTGACCGCGACAATATCTAGGACTCTTAGTTCTACGCTTATTAGCAGCCCTCACAGTCTGCGTCCTATAACGGCAAAGTGCAGACCTGACCCTCTTCCAGGTGCGCTCGCAACGTTGGACAAAAGCCTGAGCGGAGGGGACGCTGGACTCGGCGAACTGAGATGAGAACAGCGGAGGCTGGTACCCGAAGCTACTCTGAAAAGGAGATAGCCCGGTCGCAGACGAAGGAAGCGAGTTGTGGGCGTATTCTGCCCAGGGGAGCTGTTCTGACCAAGACGCAGGGTTACGAAAAGAAAGACTGCGTAAGATGCGACCAATAGTCTGATTGGCCCGTTCTGCTTGACCGTTAGACTGGGGGTGAAAGCCGGAAGAGAGACTGACGGAAGCCCCAATCAAACGGCAAAACTCCCTCCAAAATTGAGACGTGAATTGCGGACCTCTGTCCGAAACGACGTCTGACGGAAGGCCATGAATTCTGAAAACATTCTCGATGATGATTTGTGCCGTCTCTTTAGCAGAAGGAAGCTTAGCAAGGGGAATGAAATGAGCCGCCTTAGAGAACCTATCGACAACCGTAAGAATAACAGTCTTCCCCGCTGACGAAGGCAGTCCGGTGACAAAATCTAAGGCGATGTGAGACCACGGTCGAGAGGGAATAGGAAGCGGCCTGAGACGGCCGGCAGGAGGAGAGTTACCGGACTTAGTCTGCGCGCAGACCGAACAAGCAGCCACGAAACGACGCGTGTCATGCTCCCGGGTGGGCCACCAAAAACGCTGGCGAATGGAAGCAAGCGTACCCCGAACGCCAGGGTGGCCGGCTAACTTGGCAGAGTGAGCCCACTGAAGAACGGCCAGACGAGTAGGAACGGGAACGAAAAGAAGGTTCCTAGGACAAGCGCGCGGCGACGGAGTGTGAGTGAGCGCTTGTTTTACCTGCCTCTCAATTCCCCAGACAGTCAACCCGACAACACGCCCCTCAGGGAGAATCCCCTCGGGGTCAGTGGAGGCTACTGAAGAACTGAAGAGACGAGACAAAGCATCAGGCTTGGTGTTCTTAGAGCCCGGACGATAAGAAATCACGAACTCGAAACGAGCGAAAAACAGCGCCCAACGCGCCTGACGCGCATTAAGTCGTTTGGCAGAACGGATGTACTCAAGGTTCCTATGGTCAGTCCAAACGACAAAAGGAACGGTCGCCCCCTCCAACCACTGTCGCCATTCGCCTAGGGCTAACCGGATGGCGAGCAGTTCGCGGTTACCCACATCATAGTTACGTTCCGACGGCGACAGGCGATGAGAAAAATATGCGCATGGGTGGACCTTGTCGTCAGAGAGGGAGCGCTGAGAAAGAATGGCTCCCACGCCCACCTCTGACGCGTCAACCTCGACAACGAACTGTCTAGAGACGTCAGGTGTAACAAGGATAGGAGCGGATGTAAAACGATTCTTGAGGAGATCAAAAGCTCCCTGGGCGGAAACGGACCACTCAAAGCACGTCTTGACAGAAGTAAGGGCTGTGAGAGGAGCTGCCACCTGACCGAAATTACGGATGAAACGACGATAGAAGTTCGCGAAGCCGAGAAAGCGCTGCAGCTCGACGCGTGACTTAGGGACGGGCCAATCAATGACAGCTTGGACCTTAGCGGGATCCATCTTAATGCCTTCAGCGGAAATAACAGAACCGAGAAATGTGACGGAGGAGGCATGAAAAGTGCACTTCTCAGCCTTCACAAAAAGACAATTCTCTAAAAGGCGCTGGAGGACACGTCGAACGTGCTGAACATGAATCTGGAGTGACGGTGAAAAAATCAGGATATCGTCAAGGTAAACGAAAACAAAGATGTTCAGCATGTCTCTAAGGACATCATTGACTAATGCCTGAAAGACAGCTGGAGCGTTAGCGAGGCCGAAAGGAAGAACCCGGTATTCAAAGTGCCCTAACGGAGTGTTAAACGCCGTCTTCCACTCGTCCCCCTCCCTGATGCGCACGAGATGGTAAGCGTTACGAAGGTCCAACTTAGTGAAAAACCTGGCTCCCTGCAGGATCTCGAAGGCTGAAGACATAAGAGGAAGCGGATAACGATTCTTCACTGTTATGTCATTCAGCCCTCGATAATCTATGCAGGGGCGCAGAGACCCGTCCTTCTTCTTGACAAAAAAAAACCCCGCTCCGGCGGGAGAGGAGGAGGGGACTATGGTACCGGCGTCAAGAGCTACAGACAAATAATCTTCGAGAGCCTTACGTTCGGGAGCCGACAGAGAGTATAGTCTACCCCGGGGGGGGTGGTTCCCGGAAGGAGATCAATACTACAATCATAAGACCGGTGTGGAGGAAGAGAGGTGGCCCTGGACCGACTGAACACCGTGCGCAGATCGTGATATTCCTCCGGCACCCCTGTCAAATCACCAGGCTCCTCCTGTGAAGAAGAGACAGAGGAAACAGGAGGGATAGCAGACATTAAACATTTCACATGACAAGAGACGTTCCAGGAGAGGATAGAATTACTAGACCAATTAATGGAAGGATTATGACAAACTAGCCAGGGATGGCCCAAAACAACAGGTGTAAAAGGTGAACGAAAAATTAAAAAAGAAATGGTTTCACTATGATTACCAGAAACAGTGAGGGTTAAAGGTAGCGTCTCACGCTGAATCCTGGGGAGAGGACTACCATCCTGGGCGAACAAGGCCGTGGGCTCCTTTAACTGTCTGAGAGGAATGTCATGTTCCCGAGCCCAGGTCTCGTCCATAAAACAGCCCTCCGCCCCAGAGTCTATTAAGGCACTGCAGGAAGCTGACGAACCGGTCCAGCGTAGATGGACCGACAAGGTAGTGCAGGATCTTGAAGGAGAGACAGGAGTAGTAGCGCTCACCAGTAGCCCTCCGCTTACTGACGAGCTCTGGCCTTTTACTGGACATGAAGTGACAAAATGACCAGCGGAACCGCAATAGAGACAGAGGCGGTTGGTGATTCTCCGTTCCCTCTCCTTAGTCGAGATGCGGATACCTCCCAGCTGCATGGGCTCAGCACCCGAGCCGGCAGAGGAAGATGGTAGTGATGCGGAGAGGGGGGCGACGGAGAGCGCGAGCTCCTTTCCACGAGCTCGGTGACGAAGATCAACCCGTCGCTCAATGCGAATAGCGAGTTCAATCAAGGAATCCACGCTGGAAGGAACCTCCCGGGAGAGAATCTCATCCTTTACCTCTGCGCGGAGACCCTCCAGAAGACGAGCGAGCAAGGCCGGCTCGTTCCAGCCACTGGAGACAGCAAGAGTGCGAAACTCAATAGAGTAGTCTGTTATGGATCGATTGCCTTGACATAGGGAAGACAGGGCCCTGGAAGCCTCCTCCCCAAAAACAGATCGATCAAAAACCCGTATCATCTCCTCCTTAAAGTCCTGATACTGGTTAGTACACTCAGCCCTTGCCTCCCAGATTGCCGTGCCCCACTCACGAGCCCGTCCAATAAGGAGAGATATGACGTAGGCGACACGAGCAGTGCTCCTGGAGTAAGTGTTGGGCTGGAGAGAAAACACAATATCACACTGGGTGAGGAACGAGCGGCATTCAGTGGGCTCCCCAGAGTAACACGGCGGGTTATTGATTCTGGGCTCCGGAGATTCGAAAGCCCTGGAAGTGGCCGGTGGATCGAGGCGGAGATGGTGAACCTGTTCTGTGAGGTTGGAGACTTGGGTGGCCAGGGTCTCAACGGCATGTCGAGCAGCAGACACTTCCTGCTCGTGTCTGCCTAGCATCGCTCCCTGGATCCCGACGGCTGAGTGGAGAGGATCCGAAGTCGCTGGGTCCATTCTTGGTCGGATTCTTCTGTTACGGTGCGTGAATGAGGACCCAAAAGCGAATTAACTTAGACAGAGCTTCTTTAATTACCAAACATAGGTAGGCTCAGACGGACCGGCAGATTCCGACAGGACAAGACAAGGTTACAGCAAACATGACGACAGTCTGGTTCAGGCATGAAACACAACAAACAAGAATCCGACAAGGACAGGAACAAAAACAGAGAGAGATATAGGGGACTAATCAGAGGGAAAAAGGGAACAGGTGGGAAAAGGGGTGACGAGGTGGTTAGGAGGAGACAAGGCACAGCTGGGGGAAAGAGGGGGAGAAAAGGTAACCTAACAACGACCAGCAGAGGGAGACAGGGTGAAGGGAAAGGACAGAGACAAGACACAACATGACAGTACATGACAAGAATGATTTATTTCAGCTTTTATTTCTTTCATCACATTCCCAGTGGGTCAGAAATTTACATACACTCAATTAGTATTTGGTAGCAATGCCTTTAAATTGTTTAACTTGAGTCAAACGCTTCGGCTAGCCTTCCAAATCAAATCAAATCAAATGTATTTATATAGCCCTTCGTACATCAGCTGATATCTCAAAGTGCTGTACAGAAACCCAGCCTAAAACCCCAAACAGCAAGCAATGCAGGTGTAGAAGCATGGTGGCTAGGAAAAACTCCCTAGAAAGGCCAAAACCTAGGAAGAAACCTAGAGAGGAACCAGGCTATGTGGGGTGGCCAGTCCTCTTCTGGCTGTGCCGGGTGGAGATTATAACAAAACATGGTCAAGATGTTCAAATGTTCATAAATGACCAGCATGGTCGAATAATAATAAGGCAGAATAGTTGAAACTGGAGCAGCAGCACAGTCAGGTGGACTGGGGACAGCAAGGAGTCATCATGTCAGGTATTCCTGGGGCATGGTCCTATGGCTCAGGTCCTCCGAGAGAGAGAAAGAAAGAGAGAATTAGAGAGAGCCTATATGGGATGGCCAGTCCTCTTCTGGCTGTGCCGGGTGGAGATTATAACAGAACATGGCCAAGATGTTCAAATGTTCATAAATGACCAGCATGGTCGAATAATAATAAGGCAGAACAGTTGAAACTGGAGCAGCAGCACAGCCAGGTGGACTGGGGACAGCAAGGAGTCATCATGTCAGGTAGTCCTGGGGCATGGTCCTAGGGCTCAGGTCCTCCGAGAGAGAGAAAGAGAGAAGGAGAGAATTAGAGAACGCACACTTAGATTCACACAGGACACCGAATAGGACAGGAGAAGTACTCCAGATATAACAAACTGACCCTAGCCCCCCGACACATAAACTACTGCAGCATAAATACTGGAGGCTGAGACAGGAGGGGTCAGGAGACACTGTGGCCCACTCCGAGGACACCCCCGGACAGGGCCAAAAGCTTCCACAATAAGTTGGGTGAATTTTTGCCCATTCCTCCTGACAGAGCTGGTGTAACTGAGTCAGGTTTGTAGGCCTCCTTGTTCTATGGGATTGAGGTCAGGGCTTTGTGATGGCCACTCCAATACCTTGACTTTGTTGTCCTTAAGCCATTTTGCCACAAATTTGAAAGTATGCTTGGGGTCATTATCCATTTGGAAGATCCATTTGCGACCAAGCTTTAATCTATTTTGTGAAGTGCACCAGTCCCTCCTGCAGCAAAGCACCCCCACAACATGATGCTACCACCCCCGTGCTTCACGGTTGGGATGGCTTGCAAGCCTCCCCCTTTTTCCTCCAAACATAACGATGGTCATTATGGCCAAACAGTTCTATTTTTGTTTCATCAGACCAGAGGACATTTCTCCAAAAAGTATGATCTTTGCCCCCATGTGCAGTTGCAAACCGTAGTCTGGCTTTTTATGTTGGTTTTGGAGCAGTGGTTTCCTCCTTGCTGAGCTGCCTTTCAGGTTATGTCGATATAGAACTCGTTTTACTGTGGATATAGATACTTGTGTACCTGTTTCCTCCAACATCTTCACAAGGCCCTTTGCTGTTGTTCTGGGATTGATTTGTACTTTTCGCACCAAAGTACGTTCATCTCTAGGAGACAGAACGCATCTCCTTCCTGAGTGGTATGACGGCTGCGTGGTCCCATGGTGTTTATACTTGCGTACTATTGTTTGTACAGATGAACGTGGTACTTTCAGGCGTTTGGAAATTGCTCCCAAGGATGAACCAGACATGTGGAGGTCTACAATTTCTTTTGTATGAGGTCTTGGTTGATTTATTTTAATTTGCCCATGATGTCAAGCAAAGAGGCAATGAGTTTGATGGCAGGCCCACTTGAATTGTGATACAGTGAATTTTAAGTGAAATAATCTGTCTGTAAATAATTGTTGGAAAAATGACTTGTGTCATGCACAAAGTAGATGTCCTAACTGACTTGCCAAAACTATAGTTTGTGAACAAGAAATGTGTGGAGTGGTTGAAAAACAAGTTTTAATGACTCCAACCTAAGTGTATGTAAACTTCCGACTTCAGCTGTAATTCGAAGGATCAGACATTATCAAACTCTCTGTCTAACTATATCCCTCCTTTCTCTATCCCTCTACTTAATGAACTATCCCTCCCTCCATCACTCTATCCCTCTTTCCAATCAGAGGGATAATACATTATCACACTATATCCATCTCTATCCTTTATTTATTTATCCATCTCTTTCTCTAACTCTCTCTCCCCCTCCTTCCTCTATCCCTCTTTCTCTAACTATCTATCCCTCCTTCCTCTATCCCTCTTTCTCTAACTATCTATCCCTCCTTCCTCTCTCCCTCTTTCTCTAACTCTCTATCCTTTCTTAAAGTATCCATCTATAACTCTCTTTATCCCTCTCTATCCTTTCATAGTTCATCCAGCATCATTACACTCTCTCTAACTCTTTCTCCCCCTCCATTCTCTATCCTTCTTTCTCTAACTCTCTCTCCCCCTCCTTTCTCTATCCCTTTCTCTAACTTTCTCTCTCTCTCTCGTTAAATCTCTATCCCATCTCTAACTCTCTCTCTCTCCTTAACTCTCCCTCCTTCCTCTAATTATCTAGCCTACCCCTCCTTCCTCTACCCCTCCTTCCTCTATCCCTTCTTCATCCATCTCTCCATCCCTCCTTCCAGTATAATTACCTCTTTTCTCATACATTCTCTCTCTCTCCTCATTATGAGATGATGCCCCACCTCCTCCTTCTGCGAGATCAAATACATATTTGTCCAGATCCTCATTAGAAGAAGAACTGGAGCTCTGTGGTGTAATGAGCAGACAGGCTCCCAACACTACAGTTAGACTTCCACGTATCTGAGTAGGATAAACCTCTCAGGCTTGCTTCGTTTATTAACGCTCTCTATATTTACAGTGCCTTCAGAAAGTATTCATACCCCTTGACTTTTTCCCCATGTTGTTGTGTTACTGCCTGAATTTAAAATGAATTACATTTAGCTTTTGTGTTACTGGCTTACACACAATACCCCATAATGTCAAAGTGGAATTATGTTTTTTCAGAATTTTTTTACTGATTAATTACAAAATGAAACGCTGAAATGTCTTGAGTCAATAAGTATTCAAACCTTTTGTTATTGCAAGCCTAAATAAGTTCAATAGCAAAAATGTGCTTAACAAGTCACGTGATAAGTTGCATGGACTCACTCTAGGTGCAGTAATGGTGTTTAACATAATTGTTTGAATGACCCCCTCATCACTGTACCCCACACATACATCTGTAAGGTTCCCTCAGTCGAGCAGTGAATTTCAAACACGGATTCAACCACAAAGACCAGGGAGGTTTTTCAACGCCTCGCAAAGAACGGCACATGTTTTGTAGATGGGTAAAGAAAAAGCAGACATTGAATATCCCTTTGAGCACGGTGAAGTTATTAATTACACTTTGGATGGTGTATCAATACACCCAGTCACTACAATGATACAGGCGTCCTTCCTAACTCAGTTGCCGGGGAGGAAGGAAACCGCTCAGGGATTTCACCATGAGGTCAACGGTGACTTTAAAACAGTTGCAGAGTTTAATGGCTGTGATAGGAAAACTGAGGGTCAAATCAAAGTTGAGGTAATTGAGGTAATATGTACATGTAGGTAGGGGTAAAGTGACCATGCATAGATAATAAACAGAGAGTAGCAGCAGTTTGTGAAGCAATGTGAATATACTGTGTGTGTGTGTGTGTGTGTGTGTGTGTGTGTGTGTGTGTGTGTATGTGTGTATGTGTGTATGTGTGTGTGTGTGTGTGTGTGTGAGTGTCAATGTAGTGTGTAGGGGTGTGTGTGTGGTTAGAGTCCAGTGAGTGTACATCAAGCCTGGAAAGAGAGTCAGTACCAAGCAATGAGAATAAAATAAGGAGGTCAATGTAAATAGTCAGGGTGGCCATTTGATGAACTGTTCAGCAGTCTGATGGCTTGGGGGTAGAAGCTGTTCAGCAGTCTGATGGCTTGGGGGTAGAAGCTGTTCAGCAGTCTGATGGCTTGGGGTAGAAGCTGTTTAGGAGCCTTTTGGACCTAGACTTGGCGCTCTGGTACCGCTTGCCGTGTGGTAGCAGGAAGGACAGTCTATGACTTGGGTGGCTCGAGTCTTTGACAATTTTTAGAGCATTCCTCTGACACCGCATGGTATAGAGGTCCTGGATGGCAGGTAGCTTTGCCCCAGTGATGCATTGGGCCGTACTCATTACCCTCTGTAGCGCCTTGCGGTCTGATGCCGCGCAGTTGCCATACTAGGCGGTGATGCAGCCAGTCAGGATGCTCTCAATGGTGCAGCTGTAGGATCAACAACATTGTAGTTATTCCACAATACTAACCTATTTGATACAGTAAAAATAAGAAATCCTTTACAGAATAAAACATATGTTAAAACACGGATGCTGTTTGCATCACACAACTAAAATAATACTGCAAAACAAATTGGCAAAGCAATTCATTTTTTGTCCTGAATACAACGTGTAATGTTTGGGGCAAATCCAATGTAACACTCTCCCTGTCCCCCCCTGCTGTTCCCCTGTCCCCCCTGCTGTTCCCCTGTCCCCCCTGCTGTTCCCCTGTCCCCCCCTGCTGTTCCCCTGTCCCCCCCTGCTGTTCCCCTGTCCCCCCCTGCTGCTCCCCTGTCCCCCCTGCTGTTCCCCTGTCCCCCCTGCTGTTCCCCTGACCCCCTGCTGTTCCACTGTCCCCCCCTGCTGCTCCCCTGTCCCCCCCACTCTCCCTGTCCCCCCTGCTGTTCCCCTGTCCCCCCTGCTGTTCCCCTGTCCCCCCCTGCTGTTCCCCTGTCCCCCCCTGCTGCTCCCCTGTCCCCCCCACTCTCCCTGTCCCCCCTGCTGTTCCCCTGTCCCCCCCTGCTGTTCCCCTGTCCCCCCCTGCTGTTCCCCTGTCCCCCCTGCTGTTCCCCTGTCCCCCCCTGCTGTTCCCTTGTCCCCCCTGCTGTTCCCCTGTCCCCCCCCTGCTGTTCCCCTGTTTAGGTAATTGGTAGTGCCTCTCCCTCCAAGTTGGACGGTAAGAGTCTGACATTAGAGACTCAATAGTGGGGTTTATGAGTTTACAAATCAAGCCAGTTCGTACTGACTGTCGACAGCTATTGTTGCAGCTTAGGGTGGAAACCTAAAATCCACTTACCACAAATGGTACTTTTTTTTATAGTCAATGGAATTTGGGGGGTGATCACATTTTACAGGAGTTGAGTACCTCTCACTTTACGTTATTCAGTCTGACAGAAATGTAGTTGGCATGCAACCAGAACATGTGGATGGATGGACACCACTGTAGTCAGACAGACATGCTCAATCAAACCCAGAGATATCTGATCTTCAGACATGCTCAATGAAACCCAGAGACATCTGATCTTCAGACATGCTCAATCAAACCCAGAGACATCTGATCTTCAGACATTCTCAACCAAACCCAGAGATATCTGATCTTCAGACATGCTCAATCAAACCCAGAGAGAGAGGATGTGAGGTGTTTCCTGAGGTCCACAATCATCTTTTATAATGTCATATATTTTTCCCCCAATTCCACTTTCCATCAGTTTGAATAGCAGACCCTCATGCCAAATTGAGTCGAAAGCTTTTTTGAAATCAACAAAGCACGAGAAGACTTTGCCTTTGTTTTGGATTGTTTGTTTGTTAATTAGGATGTGCAGGGTGAATACGTGGTCTGTCGTACGGTCATTTGGTACAAAGCCAATTTGACGTTTGCTCAGGACATTGTCTTCACTGAGGAAATGTACGAGTCGGCTGTAATTGATTATCCAGAGGATTTTTCTCCATCTCTCTCTTTCATCTCCACTCACCGCCTGATTTCTCTGTCTCTTCTCTTACCTCCTCTTCTCCTATGCTTTCTCTTTGATCTCATTTCCATCTCTCTTTCATTCTCTCTGTAAACCATCACAGCAACACAGCAGAGCCAACCAACAGCTGTTGATGAACCCACACACTCTACACCGCAAGAAGGCTGGGCCTAGTTCAGAGACATACTAATGTGTGTGTGTGTGTGTGTGTGTGTGTGTGTGTGTGTGTGTGTGTGTGTGTGTGTGTGTGTGTGTAGCGCAGCGGTCTGGCACCTGGACATACACTTGTCTACTTCCTCTCCCCTCCTCCTCCTCTTCCTCCTCCCCCCCCCCCCCCCCCCCCCCTCCTCTCCCTCTCCCTAAATGAATCAGGAATGAGCAGGGACAGCTATATCATAAGGACCCCTTGTTCATGTCCTCATTACATGAAGTGTAAGAAGACCAGTCATGGTCTGGAAAGTTCTCTACATTTGATAGATTTAAACAACCAATTCAAATCCCCATGGTCACAACAATAAACGGTCACCTCCATCTTAGATTAAGATAATATAATCATTTAGTTTCAAATACAGTTGAATTCGGAAGTTCACATACACTTAGATTGGAGTCATTGAAACTCGTTTTTCAACCACACACATTTCTTGTTAACAAACTATAGTTTTGGCAAGTCGGTTCGGACATCTACTTTGTGCATGACACAAGTCATTTTTCCAACAATTGTTTACAGACAGATTATTTCACTTATAATTCACTGTATCACAATTCCAGTGCGTCAGACTAAGTTGACTGTGCCTTTAAACAGCTTGGAAAATTCCAGAAAATGATGTCATGGCTTTAGAAGCTTCTGATCGGCTAATTAACATAATTTGAGTATAGTGAAGGTGTACCTGTAGATGTATTTCAAGGCCTACCTTCAAACTCAGTGCCTCTTTGCTTGACATCATGGGGAAATCAAAAGAAATCAGCCAAGACCCCAGAAAAATAATTGTAGACCTCCACAAGTCCGGTTCATCCTTGGGAGCCATTTCCAAACGCCTGAAGGTACCACGTTCATCTGTACAAACAATAGTACGCAAGTATAAACACCATGGGACCATGCAGCCGTCATACCGCTCAGGAAGGAGATGCGTTCTGTCTCCTAGAGATGAACGCACTTTGGTGCGAAAAGTGCAAATCAATCCCAGAACAACAGCAAAGGGCCTTGTGAAGATGCTGGAGGAAACAGGTACAAAAGTATCTATATCCACAGTAAAACGAGTCCTGTATCGACATAACCTGAAAGACCACTCAGCAAGGAAGAAGCCACTGCTCCAAAACCAACATAAAAAGGCCAGACTACGGTTTGCAACTGCACATGGGGACAAAGATCGTACTTTTTGGAGAAATTTCCTCTGGTCTGATGAAACAAAAATAGAACTGTTTGGCCATAATGACCATCGTTATGTTTGGAGGAAAAAGGGGGAGGCTTGCAAGCCGAAGAACACCATCCCAACCGTGAAGCATGGGGGTGGCAGCATCATGTTGTGGGGGTGCTTTGCTGCAGGAAGGACTGGTGCGCTTTGCAGTTGCAAACCGTAGTCTGGCTTTTTATGCAGTTTTTGAGCAGTGGCTTCCTCCTTGCTGAGCGGCCTTTCAGGTTATGTCGATACAGGACTCGTTTTACTGTGGATATAGATACTGTTGCACCTGTTTCCTCCAGCATCTTCACAGGGCCCTTTGCTCAAAAATTATGTGGATATATTGAAGCAACATCTCAAGACATCATTCAGGAAGTTAAAGCTTGGTCACAAATGGGTCTTCCAAATGGACAATGACCCCCAAGCATACTTCCAAAGTTGTGGCAAAATGGCTTAAGGACAACAAAGTCAAGGTATTGGAGTGGCCTTCACAAAGCCCTGACCTCAATCCCATAGAAAATTTGTGGGCAGAACTGAAAACGTGTGACTCAGTTACACCAGCTCTGTCAGGAGAAATGGGCCAAAATTCACCCAACTTATTGTGGGAAGCTTGTGGAAGGCTACCCAAAACATTTGACCCAAGTTAAACAATTTAAAGGCAATGCTACCAAATACTAATTGAGTGTATGTCAACTTCTGACCCACTGGGAATGTGATGAAAGAAATTAAAGCTGAAATAAATAATTCTCTGTACTATTATTCTGACATTTCACATTCTTAAAATTAATTGGTGATCCTAACTGACCTAAGACAGGGATTTTTACTAGGATGAAATGTCAGGAATTGTGAAAAACTGAGTTTAAATGTATTTGGCTAAGGTATATGTAAACTTCCAACTTCAACTGTATATTACATTTAATGAGGAAAACTACATTGCTACTTTTTATACCACTTGAATGAAGACAAAAAAAATGCATAAAATATCAACTCTGTCAGATTTTTAACCAATGTTCCCTCTAAACTGCGCATCTGTGTGCTCAGTAGCCCCGAGAGTGCCGCGCAGCTCCCCTGGGACTGCTGAGCAGAAATATCAGCCCACAGAGAGAAGCATGAGATTGAATTTCACTCAACATTCATGAGCAGTGGTCACCAATCGTTCAATCGCAATCCACTAGTCGATCACCAAACATTTCTGTAAAAACCCAACTATAAAGCCTTGTGTTCCTATGATTTGTATTCGTCTCGGGCTGCTGGCAGTAGGTGCACCCGATTGAGGCCAAATGTTGCCATTTTTAACCATTTCAATTGTCTGACGGCACAAACTCTGCCTTCCCGGCGTGCCCCGAGAGCAAGTCAAGTGCACTATATGTCTACCGCTGGCCAATCAGTTGTCTCGGATTACCGTGTCTGCAGTAACGTAGCAGGCATAAAAGAAAGCTACAGCAAAATGGATACTGTGAGATTTTCAAAAACGTTTAAAACCATGACGAGAGAGAGCGAGAGACTGTCAACGAATACAGCAAGAAGCTGCTGTTTTTACGAGTGAGTTCATGTTTCATTTCTTACTCAGCACTGTCAACACTTTTATAAGCCATAAAATGCACCTATTTCCTATTTTCCCTCAGCTCTACAACCAGCAGTGCAGCAGTAATGAATGAATAGGAAAGTGCATCAATAGGCGTTGTTGTTGTTGTTGTTGTTGTTATTATTGGTGATTTGGGTCTTTTTTAACATTGAGGAATATTTGACTTTTTCTGTTCTTAGGAGAAACAACATGAATCTGTGCATGAGGCTGAAGTAATGCGGCGCGACTCGAGTTTAGCCATCAGCTGCAAGACGGTGTCCCTTTTTGGTCCGTGTCAGTGGAGGAAAGGGAGAGCGGAGGGATGTTGGGAAACGGACCCTCAGTCTGCTGCTCTCTCCCTCCTCTGAGACTGACCATCAGATAGAGGCAGGCACCATCAGCCTAGTAAAATAAACATAGAAAGCAAATTATTTAAATGTATGCTGGGCCTCACATGTAATACAACAACGAAGCTATTACCAGTGTGATCATATAGTCTACCTAAAATATTGAAATATTTTTTTTATTTTTAAATATGTCCCAAACAACATTGCAAAGCAAAGCTAATATGCGGTGATACTATATTGGACCTATAGCTTACTGGACAAAACTCATTGCTACAGAACTGGTTTTAATTGGTTAACGTTATTGATTTATGTTTTTAAGGCACTCGTCAGGCCCTCAGAAAGTGATCTTGACTTAGAAATGGTTGATGATCACTGTTCTAGAGTTTTCCATCTTAACGCTTTCAAAGTTTCCCCTTACTGTGGCAATTGTCGTCGAATCAACCCAATATTATCCACTTTCAATACAGCATACTGAAACAAAATGAGCTATGCACAAGAGTTGTTGTTGTTGTTGTAGGCAGAACGCATCGGAGTAGGATTCTATTGCATTGACACGTACTACTCAGCCCGTACTCTACACAGACCCGTGCAGCATAAACAATCAGAGCTGCAGTAGGCCTATATGCAAATAGACCATTGCCATATATGGATCTGTGTCATTTACATTGAACTGGACTGTGTTTACAGCATGAGCGGTCATGAGTAGATGCGCTTGTTTTGAGATCAAAGCAAGAGCTGCATGTAGCCACCTGATCACATTTTATTAATATCCTTTGCTAGTTCGTGAGTTATTAGCCCAGTTATAGATAATTTGTAGTCAGCAATAGGGGAGTGATTGCTTCCTACAAGAGCACAAAACATGTACATTTTTCAGTCACCTCATTGTCTGAAGGACACGTGGATAAACAGGTTAATGTCAAGCCCTGCATGTTTTTTTCTAATGGAATGTAGGCTTACATTGAACACCACACATTGGCTGTAAATGTAGGCAGAATGATAGAACAGCTATTTCCATGTTAAAATGTTGTGGGATGCATTTTCCCCATTGTTTTTGGTGGTAGGCCACTCTGGTACATTATCATCAAATAGTCTACATGGCCACTGTTAAAACTGTAACTTAAATTAGGTTCACAGTAAAAGCACGCTGGAAGTTGCACAGAATTTTCACAATGATCAAATTTGCACTCAGCAGACCTGAAATTTTCTCAGTGCCTGAAAAAATCAGAGGGAACATTGACTTCAACTTCATCATATAGTGCTGAAAGGTCTGATAGAATAGTTATGTTTTTATTGGGGATTTTCAGGGTTATAATTTTCTATATTTTACAAATGTTTGTATTGAGCTTTTATTTTTGGAGGCAAAAATGTCTGTTTTCAGTATTTGTTGTCAACTCCGTCAATGGCTTGTCAACTCCGTCACAGACGGCCCTAAAGATCAATTTATTTATTTTTAAATTCTGAACTAATATTTTTCATCACTGTTCTGCAACATATGCTTTATCAATTGAAGTATTTTCTGTTGGGATAATGTTTGCTTTATAAATGTTGTTTTATGTTCTAAATGTAGAATGTCAAAATGTTAATGAAATGAACCCTGGAGCATTACATAGCACTAAAAATAATTTTGCTAAACTAGTTTGGAGATTTGTATTACATATTTGATTAATATAATGCTAGAATTAAACAATCAAGGCCTTTAAACACTTGTTGGACTATAAACATAAAAAAGGAAATGCCTTTGAAGTTGTGACTGAGTTGACACTCACTATAGGAAGTACCCAAGTAAGGGTTCAAGGCTCTAGAGGAGCTTATGGGGGGAGGATTGATTCCTCCTGAAATACTAGTATTGCTACAATCCTGGGGTTTAATCATCTCAGGGTCCCGTTAAAGAGAGGAGCTATTTATTAAATTAGGGGTCATTTGGTTGGGGAATTCAATTTAAGTATCGTGTTTTTATTTCACATCCAATCGTCTTTTCTTGTTTATGTGATTTAATGTTCATGACTCTCAGTTTCAGTTTATGTTTCTGTTACCAAGTAGAACTTTACTGCATTTATTTATGACCACACTCAGTTCATACTGTCTCTCTCTCGATTCCATTTCAATTTAAGGGCTTTATTGGCATGGGAAACATATGTTAACATTGACAAAGCAAGTGAAATAGAAACTAAGCAAAAGTTAAACAATTAATCAAAAATGAACAGTAAACATTGCACTCACAAAAGTTACAAAATAATAAATACATTTAAAATGTTAAATTATGTCTATATACAGTTTTGCAATGATATGCAAATGGTTAAAGTACAAAAGGGAAAATAAATAAACATAAATATAGGTTGTATTTACAATGGTGTTTGTTCTTCACTGGTTGCCCTTGTGGCAACAGGTCACAAATCTTGCTGCTGTGATGGCACACTGTGTTATTTCACCCAATAGATATGGGAGTTTATCAAAATTGGGTTTGTTTTCTAACTCTTTGTGGGTCTGTGTAATCTGAGGGAAATACAGTATGTGTCTCTAATATGGTCATACATTTGGCAGGAGGTTTTTAAGTGCAGTTCAGTTTCCACCTCATTTTGTGGGCAGTGTGCACATAGCCTGTCTTCTCCTGAGAGCCAGGTCTGCCTACAGCGGCCTTTCTTAATAGCAAGGCTATGCTCACTGAGTCTGTACTATTTTGCTCAAAGATTTCCTTACATTTGGGGTTAGTCACAGTGATCAGGTATTCTGCCACTGTGTACTCTCTGTTTAGGGCCAAATAGCATTATTTTTTGTTAATTCTTTCCAATGTGTCAAGTATTTTTTGTTTTTGATTTTGTTGTGTCTAATTGTCTTGCTGTCCTGGGTCTCTGTGGGGACTGTTTGAGTTTGTGAATAGAGCCCCAGGATCAGCTTGCTTACGGTGCTCTTCTCCAGGTTAATTTCGTAGGTGATGGCTTTGTTCTGGAAGGTTCAGGGAATTGCTTCCTTTTAGGTGGTTGTAGAATGTTATGGCTCTTTTCTGGATTTTGATAATTAGCTGGTATTGTCCTAATTGTGCTCTGCATGCATTATTTTGTGTTTTACTTTGTACGCAGAGGATATTTTTGGCAGAATTCTGCTCGCAGTCTCAATTTGGAGTTTGTCACATTTTGTGAATTATTGGTTGGTGAGCGGACCCCAGACCTCACAACCATCAAGGGCAATGGGTTCTATAACTGATTCAAGTATTTTAGCAAGATCCTAATTGGTATGTCAAATTTTATGTTCCTTTTGATGGCGAAGAAGGCCCTTCTTGCCTTGTCTCTCAGATCATTCACAGCTTTGTGGAAATCATCTCTGGCGCTGATGTTTAGGCCGAGGTGTGTATCGTTTTTTGTGTGCTCTAGGTCAACAGTGTCTAGATGGAACTTGTATTCGTGGTCCTGGCAACGGGACCTTTCTTGGAACACCATTATTTTTTTTGTCTTACTGAGATTTACTGTCAGGGCACAGGTCTGACAGAATCTGTGCAGAAGATCTAGGTGTTGCTGTAGAACCTCCTTGGTTGGGGACAGAAATACCAGATCATTAGCGAACGGGAGACATTTAATTTCAGATTCTAGTAGGATTCTAGGACTCTTCTAGGTGCCCTCGCCATTTCGTTGATGTATATGTTGAAGAGGGTGGGGCTTAAGCTACGTCCCTGTCTCACCCCACGACTCTGTGGAAAGAACTGTGTGTGTTTTTTTGCCAAATTTAACCACACACGTGTTGTTTGTGTACATGAAGTTTATAATGTTGTATGTTTTTCCCCCAACACCACTTTCCATCAATTTGTATAGCAAGGCCTCATTCCAAATTGAGTCAAATACTTTTTTCAAATCAACAAAGCCTAGAATGCCCACCACCACTAAAACAGAGACATAAAAAAGAAACTAAGGTCAGGACGTGACACCAAGGTTGCTGTTGACACATATTCCCGGTAGTTATTGGGGTTAAAATTGTCTCCACTTTTGTGGAGTTGGGTGATCAGTGGTTCCAAATATTGGGGAATATGCCAGAGCTGAGTATGATGTTAAAGAGTTTAACTATAGCCAATTGGAATTTGTGGTCTGTATATTTTATCATTTAATTTTGGATACCATCAACTCCACAGGCCTTTTTTGGTTGTAGTGTTTGTATTTTGTCCTGTAGTTCATTCAATGTAATTGGAGAATCCAGTGGGTTCTGCTAGTCTTTAATAAATTATTAAAAGAGTTGTGTTTGATCATGTATATGTCTTACTGTTTGGTCTTTGTTATAGAGCCAAAAAGATTGGAGAAGTGGTTTATCCATACATCTCCATTTTGGATAGATAATTCTTTGTGGTGTTGTTTGTTTAGTGTTTTCCAATTTTCCTAGAAGTGGTTATATTCTATGGATTCTTCAATTCCATTGAGCTGATTTCTGACATGCTGTTCCTTCTTTTTCCGTAGTGTATTTCTGTATTGTTTTAGTGATTCACCATAGTGAAGGCGTAGACTCAGGGTTTCTGTATTGTTTTAGTGATTCACCATAGTGAAGGCGTAGACTCAGGGTTTCTGTATTGTTTCAGTGATTCACCATAGTGAAGGCGTAGACTCAGGGTTTCTGTATTGTTTCAGTGATTCACCATAGTGAAGGCGTAGACTCAGGTTTTCTGTATTGTTTTAGTGATTCACCATAGTGAAGGCGTAGACTCAGGGTTTCTGTATTGTTTCAGTGATTCACCATAGTGAAGGCGTAGACTCAGGGTTTCTGTATTGTTTCAGTGATTCACCATAGTGAAGGCGTAGACTCAGGTTTTCTGTATTGTTTTAGTGATTCACCATAGTGAAGGCGTAGACTCAGGTTTTCTGTATTGTTTTAGTGATTCACCATAGTGAAGGCGTAGACTCAGGGTTTCTGTATTGTTTTAGTGATTCACCATAGTGAAGGCGTAGACTCAGGGTTTCTGTATTGTTTTAGTGATTCACCATAGTGAAGGCGTAGACTCAGGTTTTCTGTATTGTTTTAGTGATTCACCATAGTGAAGGCGTAGACTCAGGTTTTCTGTATTGTTTTAGTGATTCACCATAGTGAAGGCGTAGACTCAGGTTTTCTGTATTGTTTTAGTGATTCATCATAGTGAAGGCGTAGACTCAGGTTTTCTGTATTGTTTTAGTGATTCAACATAGTGAAGGCGTAGACTCAGGGTTTCTGTATTGTTTTAGTGATTCACCATAGTGAAGGCGTAGACTCAGGTTTTCTGTATTGTTTTAGTGATTCACCATAGTGAAGGCGTAGACTCAGGTTTTCTGTATTGTTTTAGTGATTCACCATAGTGAAGGCGTAGACTCAGGGTTTCTGTATTGTTTTAGTGATTCACCATAGTGAAGGCGTAGACTCAGGTTTTCTGTATTGTTTTAGTGATTCACCATAGTGAAGGCGTAGACTCAGGGTTTCTGTATTGTTTCAGTGATTCACCATAGTGAAGGCGTAGACTCAGGTTTTCTGTATTGTTTTAGTGATTCACCATAGTGAAGGCGTAGACTCAGGTTTTCTGGGTCTCTGTGTTTTTCGTTGGATATTTTTATCAAGTTCTTTCTTAGGTTTTTTGCGTTCTTCATCAAATCATTTGTCATTGTTGTTTATTTTCTTAGGTCGTCTGCTTTAAATGTTTAAGTTTGATAGGGAAGCTGAGATGTCAAATATACTGTTTTGTTTTTCTACTGCCAAGTCTACACCTTCACTGTTACAGTGAAACTTTTTGTCCAGGGAATTATCTGGAAGGGATTGAATTTGTTGTTGCCTAATTGTTTTTTGGTAGGTTGCCAACCCACTTTCCTTCTATCTACTGAATTTCTTAATATTATTCAGTTCCTTTGGCTTTGATGCCTCATGATTGAGTATAGGTCTGTTTAAGTAGACTGTGATTTTGCTGTGAAGGGGGTGTCAGTGGGCTGACTGTGAACGCTCTGAGAGACTCTGGGTTGAGGTCAGTGATAAAGTAGTCTACAGTATTACTGCCAAGAGTAGAGCTATAGGTGTACCTACCGTAGGAGTCCCTTCGAAGCCTACCATTGACTATATACATGCCCTGTGTTCGACAGAGCTGCAGGAGTTGTGACCCATTTTTGTTGGTAATGTTGTCGTAGTTGTGTCTAGGGGGGCATATGCTGTCACCTCCAGGTAGGTGTTTGTACCCCTGTATGCTGAGGGTGTCAGGTTCTTGTCCAGTTCTGGCATTTAGGTCGCCACAGACTAGTACTTGTCCCTGGGCCTGGAAATTGTTGATCTCCCCCTCTAGGATGGAGGGGCTGTCATCGTTAAAGTATATGGATTCTATTGGGGGGGATATAGTTAGCACACATGAGGACATTTTTTTCTGTTGAGATCATTTCAAGCCAGATGTAAAATGTTCCTGTTTTGGTACATTTAATAAAGTGGGTTAGGTCTGCTCTATACCAAAATATACCCCTTGAGTCTCTTCCGTGTTTCACACCTGCTAGTTTGGTGGATGGGACTACCAGCTCTCTGTTGCCCTAGAGGGCAACTAGTGGGTCCTTCTCCGCTATACCATGTTTCTTATAGGATGACAATGTCTCTATTTCCAATTTATTTGATGAGGTCTGGGTTCCTGCTCTTTAGGCCAAAGGCAGATGACCTCAGTCCTTGTATATTCCAGGATGAGATTGTAAAAGCTTTGTGTTCCATAGTGTCTAGTGTTGTTTTTTGTGTGGTTTAGGCCTGGACCATCACAGTAGGTGTGAGCAGAGCATGTTGAGCATCTGATACATACCTCTTAGGTCGCAGGATGGGGCTTGAGCGGTTGTGATACTGGGGGGTTGGGCCTGTTGCTCTGCTCATGGCCTGGGCATATGTCCTGCTATCATGTTGAGGTTTCTCTCTCTCGAGATCTCTCTCTCTCTCTGCTTCCATCCGTTCTGTCACAGTGATGCTATCAAGCTGAAGTGGTCTGATTACCAAGGGCATATGCTGGATCAGCTTTTTCAGTTTTAAGGAATATGGAATACCCACTGTTACACACCAACACACACACACACGTCCCAGCACTCCGTGAACATGCAGCCCATACCTTAATTGCGCTCTCTCACTACATAGTTTAACTTTTCATTTTGAATCATATGGCCTCCTTCTCCTCTTTCTTCTCCTTCTCCCCCTCCTCCTACACCTTTTCCTTCTCCTCCTCTTTCTCCCCCTTCTCCTCCGCCATCTCCTCCTCCACCTTCTCCTCCTTCTGCTCCTCCTTCTCCTCCTCCCTACCTTCTCCTCCTTCTCCTCCTCCATCTTCTCCTCCTTCTCCTTGTCTTCATCCTCTTTCTGCTCCTTCTCCTCCTCTTTCTTGTCCATCTCCTCCTCCTTCTCCTCATCTTTCTTTTCCATCTCCTCCTTCTTCTCCTTCACCTCCTTCTCCTCCACCTCCACCTTCTCCTCCTCTTTCACCTTCTTCTTCTCTTCCTCCACCTCCTTCTCCTCCTCCTCCTTCACCTCCTTCTCTTGAGCCTGGGGATGTCACTGTTAAAACTGGGATTCAAGTCAAATCAAAGTTTATTTGTCACGTTGCGCCGAATACAACAGGTGTAGTAGACCTTACAGTGAAATACTGAATACAACAGGTGTAGTAGCCCTTACAGTGAAATACTGAATACAACAGGTGTAGTAGACCTTACAGTGAAATGCTGAATACAACAGGTGTAGTAGACCTTACAGTGAAATACTGAATACAACAGGTATAGTAGACCTTACAGTGAAATGCTGAATACAACAGGTGTAGTAGACCTCACAGTGAAATACTGAATACAACAGGTGTAGTAGACCTTACAGTGAAATACTGAATACAACAGGTGTAGTAGCCCTTACAGTGAAATACTGAATACAACAGGTGTAGTAGACCTCACAGTGAAATGCTGAATACAACAGGTGTAGTAGACCTCACAGTGAAATGCTTACTTACAGGCTCTAACCAATGGTGCTGGGGAAAAAAGGTGTGTGTGTGTGTGTGTGTGTGTGTGTGTGTGTGTGTGTGTGTGTGTGGGTAAGTAAAGAAATAAAACAACAGTAAAAAGACATTTGGAAAAAAAGAGTAGCAAGGCTACTATACTATACTATACAGACACCAGTTAGTCAGGCTTATTGAGGTAGTATGTACATGTGGGTATGGTTAAAGTGACTATGCATATATGATGAACAGAGAGTAGCGACACAATGCAGATAGCGCAGAACACAATGCAGATAGCCCGGTTAGCCAATGTGCGGGAGCACTGGTTGGTCGGGCCCATTTAGGTAGTATGGAGGGGGCACACAATGCAAATAGTCCGGGTAACCATTCGGTTACCTGTTCAGGAGTCTTATGGCTTCCGGGGTAAAAACTGTTGAGAAGCCTTTTTGTCCTAGACTTGGCACTCCGGTACCGCTTACCATGCGGTAGTAGAGAGAACAGTCTATGACTGGGGCTGGGGTCTTTGACAATTTTTAGGGCCTTTCTCTGACACCGCCTGGTGTAGAGGTCCTGGATGGCAGGCAGCTTTACCCCAGTGATGTACTGGGCCGTACGCACTACCCTCTGAAGTGCCTTGCGGTCGGAGGCCGAGCAATTGCCGTACCAGGCAGTGATGCAACTGGTCAGGATGCTCTCGATGTTGCAGCTGTAGAACCTTTTGAGGATCTCATGACCCATGCCAAATCTTTTTAGTTCCCTGAGGGGGAATAGGGTTTGTCTTGGTGTTTGTACCAATCTAGTTTGTTGTTGATGTGGACACCAAGGAAATTTGAAGCTCTCAACCTGCTCCACTACTGCCCCGTCAATGAGAATGGGGATGTGCTCGGGCTCCTTTTCCTGTAGTCCACAATCATCTCCTTAGTCTTGGTTACGTTGAGGGATAGGTTGTTATTCTGGCACCACCCGGCCAGGTCTCTGACCTCTTCCCTATAGGCTGTCTCGTCGTTGTCGGTGATCAGGCCTACTACTGTTGTGTCGTCAGCAAACTTAATGATGGTGTTGGAGTCGTGCCTGGCCATGCAGTAGTGGGTGAACAGAGAGTACCGGAGGGGACTGAGCACGCACCCCTGGGGAGCTCCAGTGTTGAGGATCAGCGTGGCAGATGTGTTGCTACCTACCCTCACCACCTGGGGGCGGCCTGTCAACCAGAAAAATTACGTCAAACACCACAACATAGGAAGAACTTTCTGAACGCCAAATCATTTACTATTATTATTATTATTAGTATTGTTATTATTATCTTTTTCATTATTCTTAGTATTCGTATTATTATTATTACTACCATTATTATTATCATTATTATTACTACCATTATTATTATCATTATTATTACTACCATTATTATTATCATTACTATCATTATTATAATCATTATTATTACTACCATTATTATTATCATTATTATCACTAGCATTATTATTAGCATTATTATTACTAGCATTATTATTAGCATTATTATTACTACCATTATTATTATCATTACTAGCATTATTATTATCATTATTATTACTAGCATTATTATTAGCATTATTATTACTAGCATTATTGGTATCATTATTATTACTACCATTATTATTATAATTATTATTACTACCATTATTATTATAATTATTATTACTAGCATTATTATTAGCATTATTATTACTAGCATTATTATTATCATTATTATTACTAGCATTATAATTATTATTATAATTACTGCTATTTTCCCCATGCATCATAAATGATCTTATTCAGGGTAAAGACTGAGATAATGGGCTGTTTAACTGGTAGAGAGGACGGATGGCCCTAGCAGGCCTGATGTTGTGAATTATGAATACCGTTTAAACCGTTCCTCCTGAGGATGCGTTTGTGCATCATGCATAACTCATCCTATCAGTTACACTGTAACGTCTGTGCTGCTCAGCGATGCAGGATGAGTAGGTTTATTTATCACAATACACTGTAGACAGTACAACACAGTAAACTATACATCGCAACACAATACACTGTAGACAGTACAACACAGTAAACTATACATCACAACACAACACAATACACTGTAGACAGTACAACACAGTAAACTATTCATCGCAACACAATACACTGTAGACAGTACAACACAACACAATACACTATAGACAGTACAACACAGTAAACTATACATCACAATACATTGTAGACAGTACAACACAGTAAGCTATACATCACAATACACTGTAGACAGTACAATACAGTAAACTATACATCACAACACAATACACTGTAGACAGTACAACACAGTAAACTATTCATCGCAACACAATACACTGTAGACAGTACAACACATCACAATACACTGTAGACAGTACAATACAGTAAACTATACATCACAACACAATACACTGTAGACAGTACAACACAGTAAACTATACATCACAACACAATACACTGTAGACAGTACAACACAGTAAACTATACATCACATCACAACACAATACACTGTAGACAGTACAACACAGTAAACTATACATCACAACACAATACACTGTAGACAGTACAACACAGTAAACTATACATCACAACACAATACACTGTAGACAGTACAACACAGTAAACTATACATCACAATACATTGTAGACAGTACAACACAGTAAACTATACATCACATCACAACACAATACACTGTAGACAGTACAACACAGTAAACTATACATCACAACACAATACACTGTAGACAGTACAACACAGTAAACTATACATCACATCACAACACAATACACTGTAGACAGTACAACACAGTAAACTATACATCACAATACATTGTAGACAGTACAACACAGTAAACTATACATCACATCACAACACAATACACTGTAGACAGTACAACACAGTAAACTATACATCACAATACATTGTAGACAGTACAACACAGTAAACTATACATCACATCACAACAAAATACACTGTAGACAGTACAACACAGTATACTATACATCACAACACAATACACTGTAGACAGTACAACACAGTAAACTATACATCACAATACATTGTAGACAGTACAACACAGTAAACTATACATCACAACACAACACAATACACTGTAGACAGTACAACACAGTAAACTATACATCACAACACAATACACTGTAGACAGTACAACACAGTAAACTATACATCACAACACAATACACTGTAGACAGTACAATACGACATACAACGCATCACAATATAACACCATACACTGTAGACAGTACAATACGACACACAATGCATCACAATATAACACAATACACTGTAGACAGTACAATACAACACACAATGCATCACAATATAACACAATACACTGTAGACAGTACAATACGACACACAATGCATCACAATATAACACAATACACTGTAGACAGTACAATACGACACACAATGCATCACAATATAACACAATACACTGTAGACAGTACAATACGACACACAATGCATCACAATATAACACAATACACTGTAGACAGTACAATACGACACACAATGCATCACAATATAACACAATACACTGTAGACAGTACAATACGACACACAATGCATCACAATATAACACAATACACTGTAGACAGTACAATACGACACACAATGCATCACAATATAACACAATACACTGTAGACAGTACAATACGACACACAATGCATCACAATATAACACAATACACTGTAGACAGTACAATACGACACACAATGCATCACAATATAACACAATACACTGTAGACAGTACAATACGACACACAATGCATCACAATATAACACAATACACTGTAGACAGTACAATACGACACACAATGCATCACAATATAACACAATACACTGTAGACAGTACAATACGACACACAATGCATCACAATATAACACAATACACTGTCCCCATGCTGGGAAAGAAGAGAGGAAGTTACACACCAGAAACACAATAAAATCAGCTATCAGTGTTTCAGATTATGTAGCTGAGATTCAGAGCATAACATTTATTTTAGTAAATGTGTTGTTCTCTGTTGGAGAAGTCAATGGTGGGTTAAACACACTAGTAATGTGCTGATCTCTCGTTGATGCAATACATTTCTCAGACTCAGTTATGACACTGTACATATCAGCCTCTATCTGAAGTCTTCGTGTCATAGTTATACTCTTATATACACCTCACCAGCAGGTAGTCAGTGGTAATGTGTCCATGTGTTTGGTTAACCTGAAGCTAAAGTCTTTGATGTTGCAACAGCCAGGTTTCTCACTATTTCATTCTCTGAAGTACAGTTAGTGTTTAGTGGTAATACCTGTGTGTGTGTGAACATATACCTGTGTGTGTGTGAACATATACCTGGGTGTGTGTGAACATGTGTGTGTGTGTGTGACAGAGACAGAGAGGTGGTTCTGTGTAGCATTGATAAAAGCACATTCCACCCTCCTCTGATTTGGGGGGGAGGGGGATGAGGAGAGAGACAGAGAGAGAAAGACAGTGGAGGTAAATGGAGATTGGGGCAGGTTGCAGGCTACAGGAATAACTGGAGCTGTTCTTATTTTCTCTTCCAATGGGCTAATGAGGTAGTTTATAGCCACAGGGGTTTTTCTAATAAAAACAACAACTGCAATAATAGAGGTGGTGGAAGAGAAAAATAACTTGTAATCATACGTACACGTTGTGCTGTGCTGGCAGGTACAGAAAGGAAGACTTGAGCTCAATCAGACAGGCTGGCTTTGTCCCAGAGGAGAGATGGAGGGGCGGGAGGGAGGGAGGGGAGAGAGATGAAGCAGGTGAGAGAAAGGGTGGAGGGGGGGGTGAGAGTGAGAGGGGAGGGGAGGGGAGAGAGAAAAAACATTTACTAAGCAAATGTCGAATTTGCTTTTAAACAAATGACCGTACGGCACACACACGTTAGTATGTCTCTGAACTAGGCCAAGCCTTCTTGCGGTGTAGAGTGTGTGGGTTCATCAACAGCTGTTGGTTGGCTCTGCTGTGTTGCTGTGATGGTTTACAGAGAGAATGAAAGAGAGATGGAAATGAGATCAAAGAGAAAGAAGAGGAGGTAAGAGGAGAGACTCCTGAAATCAGGAGGTGAGTGGAGATGAAAGAGAGAGAGAGAGAGATGGAGAAAATCCTCTGGATTATCATTTACAGCCGACTCGTACATTTCCTCAGTGAAAACAATGTCCTGAGCAAATGTCAAATTGGCTTTTTACCAAATTACCGTACGACAGACCACGTATTCACCCTGCACACCCTAATTGACAAACCAAACAAAGGCAAAGTCTTTTCGTGCTTTGTTGATTTAAAAAAAGCTTTCGACTCAATTTGTCATGAGGGTCTGCTATACAAATTGATGGAAAGTGGTGTTGGGGGAAAAACATGTACACGAGCAACAAGTGTGGGTTTAAAATTGGCAAAAAACACAAGTTTCTTTCCACAGGGGTGTGAGGTGAGACAGGGATGCAGTTAGAGCCCCACCCTCTTCAACATATAATACAACGAATTGGTGAGGGCACTAGAACAGTCTAGAATCTGAAATCAAATGTCTACTGTTTGCTAATGATCTGGTGTTTCTGTCCCCAACCAAGGAGGTCCTACAGCAACACCTAGATCTTCTGCACAGATTCTGTCAGACTTGGGCCCTGACAGACCTGGGCCCTGACAGAACTGGGCCCTGACAGACCTGGGCCCTGACAGACCTGGGCCCTGACAGACCTGGGCCCTGACAGTAAATCTCAGTAAGACAAAAATAATGGTGTTTGGCCTAAACATCGGTGCCACAGGTGACTTCCACAAAGCTGTGAACAATCTGAGAGACAAGGTAAGAAGGGCATTCTATTCCATCAAAAGGATCATAAAATTTGACATACCAATTAGGATCTGGCTAAAAATACTTGAATCAGTTATTACCCTTTATGGTTGTGAGGTCTGGGGTCCGCTCACCAACCAAGAATTCACAAAATGGGAGAAAAACCTAATTGAAACTCTTCATGCAGAATTCTGCAAAAACATCCCCGTGTACAACCTTAAACACCAAATAATGGTTGCAGAGCAGAATTAGGCCGATACCCACTAATTATCAAAATCCAGAAAAGAGTTGTTAAATTCTACAACCACCTAAAAGGAAGCGATTCCCTGAACCTTCCATAACAAAGCCATCACCTACAGAGAGATGAACCTGGAGAAGAGTCCCCTAAGCAAGCTGGTCCTGGGGCTCTGTTCACAAACACAAACAGACCCCACAGAGCCCCAGGACAGCAACACAATTAGACCCAATCAAATCATGAGGAAACAAAAAAATAATTACTTGACACATTGGAAAGAATTAACAAAAAAACAGAGCAAACTAGAATGCTCTTTGGCCCTAAACAGAGAGGACACAGTGGCAGAATACCTGATCACTGTGAATGACCCAGAATTAAGGAAATCTTTGACTGTGTACAGACTCAGTGAGCATAGCCTTGCTATTGAGAAAGACTGCCTAAGGCAGACTTCTGCTCTCAAGAGAAGACAGGCTATGTGCACACTGCCCACAAAATGAGGTGGAAACTGAGCTGCACTTCCAAACCTCCTGCCAAATGTATGACCATATTAGAGACACATATTTCCCTAAGATTACACAGAACCTGTCACGTTCTGACCTTAGTTCCTTTGTTTTATAGCGTGAGTTGGGGTGGGCAGTCTATGTTTGTTTTTCTATGTTGGTTTTTGAGTTCGGCCTAGTATGGTTCTCAATTAGAGGCAGCTGTCAATTGTTGTCCCTGATTGAGAATCATACTTAGGTAGCCTGGGTTTGACTTTTGGTTTGTGGGTGTTTGTTTCCGTGTGAGTGTTTGGGCCACACGGTACTGTTTTGTTTTGTTCACATCGTTTATTGTTTTGTTCCAGTGTTCAGTTTGTTTATTAAAAAGACATGAACACTTACCACGCTGCACCTGGGTCCTCCTCTCTATCGCCAGACGACATCGGTCACAGACCCACAAAGAATTTGAAAAACAAATCCAATTTTGATAAACTCCCATATCTACTGGGTGAAATTCCACAGTGTGCCATCACAGCAGCAAGATTTCTGACCTGTTGCCACAAGAAAAGGGCAACCAGTGAAGAACAAACATTTGTTTATTTATTTTCTCTTCTTTACCTATTTGCACATCATTACAAAACTGTATATAGAGATATGACATTTGAAATGTCTTTATTCTTTTGGAACTTGTTTGAGTGTAATATTTACTGTTCCGTTTTGATTGCTTATTTCACTTTTGTTTAACCATTTCACTTGCTTTGGCAATGTCAACATATGTTTCCCATGCCAATAAAGCCTCTTGAATTGAATGAATTGATAGAGATGAAGGGAGGAGAGGGAGAGAGGAGAGAGGAGAGGGAGAGAGGAGAGAGTGGGAGACTTGACACTTGATAAAAGGAAAATCTATGATTGAAAAAGTCAAGGTGGAAAAAATGCACTTAGACCTGATTTCCCGTCACATGGAAGACATTACTGAAGTTGAATGAAAAATGGTTGTTTTCAAGGTGTCAGTGTCGCTAAATGTAAATTGTTCCAAGGCATTTACAAAACACTGCATGGTATTGCTAGGCCTCTGTACAACGATGAATAGTTGTTGTAAATAGAGTTCCTTTCAGAAAGAAGTGACGAGGCCCTTGATGCCAGTCTTTCTGCTGCTTCCTGTTGTATGTGCTGTAATGTTGTGTGAACTGTATGTTCAGGACAATTTGTGAATTGTGACAACATAATTCAAAAGGAAAACCTAAATTCTTATTTCCAGACTTCTAATGTAAATGTTCCTTTTTGTCATGATGAGCATAAATAATACGTACTGTAACAAACGGAGTGTACCATTTTTTTTAGGAGTTGCACCCTCTTTTTGCCCTCAGAACAGCCTCCATTCTCTGGGGCATGGACTCCACAAGGTGTTGAAAGCGTTCCACATGGATGCTGGTCCAATGCTTCCCACAGTTGTGTCAAGTTGACTGGGTGTCCTTTGGGTGGTAGATCCTTCTTGATACACACGGGAAACTGTAGCAGGGAAACTGTTGTAGTTCTTTACATAAACTGGTATGCCTGTTTTGTCTTGCCCAGAGTGGCACACAATCCATGTCTCTATTGTCTCAAGGCTTAGAAATCCTCCTTTAACCTGTCTCCTCCCCTTCATGTACACTGATTGAAGTGGATTTAACCTGGATTCACCTGGTCAGTCTGTCATGGACAGAGCAGGTGTTCCTAATGTTTGGTCAATCTATTGCAAACAGGCTATTTTTTTATTTTTTATTTAACTAGGCAAGTCAGTTAAGAAAAAAAATGTATTTTCAATGATGGCCTAACTGCTTTGTTCAGGGGCAGAACGACAGATTTGCACCTTGTCAGCTCGGGATTTGAACTTGCAACCTTTCGGTTACTAGTCCAACGCTCTAACCACTAGGCTACCCTGCTGCCCCAACAAATATTATAGATAGATTCCATATAGAAAAACTGCTGTGGATTCCATATAGGAAACTGCTGTGGATTCCATATAGGAAACTGCTGTAGATTCCATATAGGAAACTGCTGTAGATTCCATGTAGGAAACTGCTGTAGATTCCATATAGGAAACTGCTGTAGATTCCATATAGGAAACTGCTGTAGATTGCAATAGAGGAGGACTATTGAACAAATGTCTTTGTCCAGTCAGTGTGGGTTGATTAGGTTGTGGTCAATGGATCGTCTCTATAAGCAAATAGTATCTTGGTGAATTACATTGAAGTCTTACCGCTTTACCATAAAGACATACAGGCTGCTTCCTATCTGACTTTACCTTGTATCTTTATTGACCTTCTATTCCCATTTTTGCACTGTCTGTATGCACACTCACAGGGCCCTACACACTGACAGGGCCCTACACACTCACAGGGCCCTACACACTCACAGGGCCCTACACACTCACAGGGCCCTACACACTCACACACACTGTCACTCCAACACACACACACTGTCATTCCAAAACACTCACACACACTGTCACTCCAACACACACACACACACTGTCACTCCAACACACACACACACACACACTTTCACTCCAACACACACACACACTGTCACTCCAACACACTCACACACACACACACACTGTAACTCCAACACACACACACACACACACACACACACACACACACACACACACACTGTCACTCCAACACACACACACACACACACACACACACACACACTGTCACTCCAACACACACACACACACACTGTCACTCCAACACACACAAACACACTGTCACTCCAACACACACACTCACACACACACACACACACACACACACACACACACACACACACACACACACACACTGTCACTCCAACACACACACACACACTGTCGCTCCAACACACACACACACACATTGTCACTCCAATACACACACACACACACTGTCACTCCAACACACACACACACACTGTCACTCCAACACACACAAACACGCTGTCACTCCAACACACTCACACACTCACACACACACACACACACTGTCGCTCCAACACACACACACACACATTGTCACTCCAATACACACACACACACTGTCACTCCAACACACACACACACACACTGTCGCTCCAACACACACACACACACATGATCACTCCAACACACACACACACACACTGTCGCTCCAACACACACACACACACACACACACACACTGTCGCTCCAACACACTCACACACTGTCACTCCAACACACACACACATCGTCACTCCAACACACACACACACTGTCACTCCAACAAACGCTCACACACACTGTCACTCCAACACACTCACACACACTGTCACTCCAACACACTCACACACACTGTCACTCCAACACACTCACACACACTGTCGCTCCAACACACTCACACACACTGTCGCTCCAACACACTCACCCACCCACTCACATACATTTATAGTGACTCTACACACACCCACTCAAATACATTTATAGTGACTCTACACACACACACCCACCCACTCACATACATTTATACTGACTCTACACACACCCACTCACATACAAGCTGCTGCTACTCTGTTTACCTTATATCCTGATGCCTATCTTATATCCTGATCACTCTAGTACTCCAGATGAACCTGCTCCACTGTCGCCCCGTCAATGTGGATGGGGCGGCGTGATCTCTCCCTCCGTTTGCTGTAGTACATGATCAGCTCATTGATCTTACTAACGTTGAGAGAGAGGTTGTTGCTCCGGCACCACACTGCCAGGTCACTGACCTCCTCCCTGTCAGCTGACTCATCATCGCCGGTGATCAGGCCTACCACCGCTGTGTCGTCAGTGAACTTGATGATGGCGCTGGAGTCGTGCTTGGCCACGCAGTCATGGGTGAACAGGGAATACAGGAGGGGACTATGCACACACCCCTCTGGGGCCCCCGTGTTGAGGGTCAGCGTGGTGGAGATGACGTTGCCTACCCTCACCACCTGGGGTCGGCCCGTCAGGAAGTCCAGGATCAAGTTGCAGAGGGAGTTGTTCAAACCGAGAGTCCTAAGCTCGGTGACGAGCTTGGAGGGGACAATGAGCTGTAGTCAATGAACAGCATTCTCAAATAGGTAATCCCTCTTATCTAGGTGGGTGAGGGCAGAGTGGAGAGCAATTGAGATTGCGTCGTCAATGGATCTGTTGGGGCGGTATACAAATTGGAGTGGGTCTAGGGTGGCTGGGATGTTAGAGTTAATGTGTGCCATAACCAGCCTCTCAAAGCACTTCATGATTACAGAAATGAGGGCGGTAGTCAATGAGTTCTTAGGAACGGGAATGATTGTGGTCATCTTTTTATGTGTGATGTAATGGAACCCAGAACTAATGGGGATCCTAATAAATACAAATACAAATCTTAAAACATGTGGGAATTACAGACTGAGACAAAGAGAGGTTGAACATCACCATGAATAGACCTGCAACCTGGTCGGCATGCTCTCAGAACGCACCCTGGAATACCGTCAAGGCCCGAGGCATACAGGCAAGTTTTCTCGTGGGGTTTGTAACATAAGTATGGTATTTTTAATCAGTCCTTGAGGTTTTCTCAGTGGTCTGCTTAGATATCAGGGAAATGCAATAAAGTGGGATTGTGGCATCATATCTGAGTCTTAAATATGTTAAGAGGGTTATATCCCATTAGTAGTCTAAAGCAGTCACACTGAGCTGTAATTGATGCTAATTTGCTGTATAACTTCACATAATATGAGACATCAGAAGTAGTAGCTCTCCCTCTCTCTCTCTCTCTCTCTCTCTCTCTCTCTCTCTCTCTCTCTCTCTCTCTCTCTCTCTCTCTCTCTCTCTCTCTCTCTCTCTCTCTCTCTCTCTATCCATCCATCCATCCATCCCCAATAACCTTCAGTGTAGCTGAATAATAGTATGTGGTTAATTCTCACAACTTTTAGTACAAAATTTCAAGCAGATCAACCAAACGACACTTGTTTCAAAACTCTATTGACAAAGTACAACACACCAAATCATACAGTCACTTTTTCACCTTTTATTTTATTTTACCTTTATTTAACTAGGCAAGTCAGTTAAGAACAAATTCTTATTTTTTCAATGACGGCCTAGGAACAGTGGGTTAACTGGTCTAGGAACAGTGGGTTAACTGCCTTGTTCAGGGGCAGAACGACAGATTTGTACCTTGTCAGCGCCTAATCAGTGTTTCATCTAGAAATACTTTACATTGCAATACAGAAATAAATAAATAATAAATCTTCTCTTTTGTTAAAATACATTTTACTATGACTTAATCTGACAGCTCTTAATTGATAGTCCCTTAAACGTTTGATAGACCCATAGATTTGTCTCATACATAATAGGAGAACTGAAAATGTCTGTAAAGTAGAAACATAAAGATACATATATATATATATACTTGAATGTACTATTATGACGATGACTATTAGGATTTTACTTAACAGGAAGTTTAAAAAGATATATATATATTGACAGAGATGTACTGTCTGCAAAAAAATCAATGTTTATTGGTTGCACACACAGATTAGCAGATGTTACAGCAGGTGTCATCATATAAATTAGCCCTTACAGGGCTTGACGTTCAGGTAAATTATTAAGTGGCTCACCGGGCCAATGCCAACTGAGAGTTACTTGCCCGATATATATAAAAAAAATGTAAATCCCCGTTTCTGAGTTTTCCTATTTTTTTTCAGGTTTTCACTCTGGATGTTCTAAGTCCACAACAATGCTTAAAACACATCAGGAGACCACTTTTGAGGTCTGGGAACAATCCCTTGCGAAAAAATGATTGGAGTGTGTATTTGCCCTCTAATTTAATTGCATACCTAGCAAGAGACCGTTGTGTTTGGCTAGTGGTGTTTTTGTGCTGTACTTCTGTCATGTACGGTGGAGGCATTTGCTAAATAAATGCCTTGTGATTGATTGGTACAAATCATCATGATATCATTCTGCCAGATATTTATTTAACCTTTATTTAACTTGGCAAGTCAGTTAAGATCAAATTCTTATTTACAAGGACGGCCTAGGAACAGTGGGTTAACTGCCTTGTTCAGGGGCTGAGCAACAGATATTTACCTTGTCAGCTCGGGGATCCAATCTAGCAACCTTGCGGTTACAAGTCCAACACTCTAACCACTAGGCTGCCTGCTGGTTCCTGGCCCAACACTCTAACCACTAGGCTACCTGCTGGTTACTGGCCCAACACTCTAACCACTAGGCTACCTGCTGGTTACTGGTCCAACACTCTAACCACTAGGCTGCCTGCTGGTTACTGGTCCAACACTCTAACCACTAGGCTGCCTGCTGGTTACTGGCCCAAAACTCTAACCACTAGGCTGTCTGCTGGTTACTTGCCCAACACTCTAACCACTAGGCTGCCTGCTGGTTACTGGCCCAACACTCTAACCACTAGGCTGCCTGCTGGTTACTGGCCTAACACTCTAACCACTAGGCTGCCTGCTGGTTACTGGCCCAACACTCTAACCACTAGGCTGCCTGCTGGTTACTGGCCCAACACTCTAACCACTAGGCTGCCTGCTGGTTACTGGCCTAACACTCTACCACTAGGCTGCCTGCTGGTTATTGGCCCAAAACTAACAACTGGGCTGCCTGCTGGTTACTGGCCTAACACTCTAACCACTAGGCTGCCTGCTGGTTACTGGCCCAACACTCTAACCACTAGGCTGCCTGCTGGTTACTGGCCCAACACTCTAACCACTAGGCTGCCTGCTGGTTACTGGCCTAACACTCTACCACTAGGCTGCCTGCTGGTTATTGGCCCAAAACTAACAACTGGGCTGCCTGCTGGTTACTGGCCTAACACTCTAACCACTAGGCTGGTTACTGGACCAACACTCTAACCACTAAGATGAAAAGTATTGAGATAAACTTTTGTTATTGGCCAAATACTTATTTTCCACCATAATTTGCAAATATATTCATTACAAATCCTACAATGTGATTTTCTGGATTTTCTTTCTCATTTTGTCTGTCATAGTTGAAGTGTACCTATGGTGAAAATTACAGGCCTCTCTCATCTTTTGAAGTGGGAGAACTTGCACAATTGGTGGCTGACTAAATACTTTGTTGCCCCACTGTATTGCACTTTTACCTTCTTCTCCAACACTTTGAACCTGTTTCATTATTTATTTGTGGCTAAATACATTTTATTGATCTATTATATTAAGTTAAAATAAGTGTTCATTCAGTATTGTTGTAATTGGCATTATTACAAATAAAAAATAAATTCATCGGCCAATTAATCGGTATCAGCGTTTTTTGTCTCCCAATAATCGGTATCGGTATCGGCGTTGATAAAATCATAATCGGTCGACCTCTAATATGAAGTGGGTAAAACAGCATGTCAACATTATGAACTGGGTACTGGGCGGAGGCCGGCTAGTGGTGGCTGTTTAACAGTCTGATGGCCTGGAGATAGAAGCTGTTTTTCAGTCTCTCATTCCCAGCCTTGATGCACCTGTACTGTCTCCTCCTTCTAGATGGTAGCGGGGTGAACAGTAAAGTTAAGCATGTTCAGATCTTTAGGTGCTGTGACCCATATGGACTTTCTCCTAATGCTGCTATTCTCTATATTGATAAAATGCAGTCTGTGTAACTCCAAACACTGTCATGAGCGTATACATTTTAGAGGATTAAGAAACGGGAGAAATCATAACGCAGCTATAACACACACACACACACGTATGGACGCACACACACACACACGCAGTCACACACACACACAGTCACACACACACAGCCACAGTCACACACACAGTCAGTCACACACACACACAGTCACACACACAGTCAGTCACAAACACACAGTCACACACGCAGTCACACACACACAGTCAAACACACACACAGCCAGTCACACACACAGTCAGTCACAAACACACAGTCACACACACAGTCACACACACACACGGTCACACACACACACACACACACAGTCACACACACACACAGTCACACAGTCACAGTCACAAACACACACAGGAACAGCTACTTGAAGCTGTAACAGCACTACCTCGGGTTTAATGACTGTTGCTTGTTGTTGATTATGGGTGAAGCATCCACAGCTCTTTGTTTGAATTTAGTATTTCTAGCACAAGGGTTTGATTATAGCCAGCTACTTTTTATAGTGGAGCTATAGTTACGTTTGTCACCAGCATATCATTTAGTCCATCTGTCTGTATGCACACACACACACACACACACTGCCCTAGGAGCCCCTGCAGCAACATTATCATCAACAGGACAGCTAGCATCAGGAAACAGACTTGACCTTCCTCTCTCCCTGTGTGTGTGTGTGTGTGTGTGTGTGTGTGTGTGTGTGTGTGTGTGTGTGTGTGTGTGTGTGTGTGTGTGTGTCTTTTTGTGTGTGTCTTTTTGTGTGTGTGTGTGTGTGTGTTTGTGTGTGTGTGTGTGTGTGTGTCTTTTTGTGTGTGTGTGTGTGTGTGCATCCATACGTCCACAAGCGTTTGTGTGTGTGTGTGTACCAAAACAACAGTGGCACCTTCTCAAGTCAGTAGAGGACCAGTGTCAGATCCAGCTAAGAGGATGAATTTGACAGTCACTGGAGACAGAGACCACGTCCCAAACCAAATGGCACCCTATTCCCAATATAGTGCACTACGTTTGACCAGGGTCCACAGGGTACTATATAGGGAATAGGGTGCTGTTTGGAACACATTCAGAGAGTGAGGAAACAACATGATGTCATGGACAGTGGTCCCTACAGGGTAAAGCAAAACACACACTCACTCAAACACTCTCACACACACTCTCACATACCCTTTCACAAACACACACACACACTCTCTCACACACAGCCAGGGTCAGAGAGGTGGTAAACACTGACACCCAGCCTCTCTCCTCTGGTCAGAGGTGAAACGGACACAGATGGTAGGTAAACTCTCACCGTCCCTGTCAAAACCAATCACAGCCCTGGGTCTGAGTGCGTGCAGTACAGTCAGTACACCAGCTCCTCAGTCTGTGGTGGTGCCTTCAATGGCACCCTATTCCCTATACAGTACCCTATGGGCCCTGGTCAACCAGAGTGCACTATATAGGGAATAGGGTGCAGTTTGGGATGCATAGTTTGTTTAGGTATTCAGCAGCTCAGACTGTGTGTGGGTGTGTGCGTGCACGTGTGTGTGTATGTTTGTTTGTGTGTTTGCTTGTATGTGTGCGCATGTCTCTGTGTGTGTGTGTGTGTGTGTGTGTGTATTTTCAGAGGAGAGAGCAGGATGTCATGTCACAGTATGGCGCTACTAGGGAAAGCTTCTAACTAGATCTTTGAAAACACCCCCGTATAGAGAAGCAGTAACAGAGGAGGTGATTATTGAGAAACACCCCCCGTATAGAGAAACAGTAACAGAGGAGGTGATTATTGAGAAACACCCCCCGTATAGAGAAGCAGTAACAGAGGAGGTGATTATTGAGAAACACCCCCCGTAAAGAGAAGCAGTAACAGAGGAGGTGATTATTGAGAAACACCCCCCGTATAGAGAAGCAGTAACAGAGGAGGTGATTATTGCGAAACACCCCCCGTATAGAGAAGCAGTAACAGAGGAGGTGATTATTGAGAAACACCCCCGAATAGAGAAGCAGTAACAGAGGAGGTGATTATTGAGAAACACCCCCCGTATAGAGAAGCAGTAACAGAGGAGGTGATTATTGAGAAACACCCCCCGTATAGAGAAGCAGTAACAGAGGAGAATATTATTGAGAAACACCCCCGTATAGAGAAGCAGTAACAGAGGAGGTGATTATTGAGAAACCCAGCAGAACGTTCCTGTAAGATAGTAGTGGACGTAGAATGCATGAGGAGGAAGGCAGGCTTGCGACAAAGTTATTTCCTATCGTGGTATTTTATAAATAAGTGCAGAGTACAGGCAAAGCAGTGCAAAGTTCCACATTTACAGTGAACACACATAGTTTGTACAGAAAATGAAATTAAATTGACTTGATTACGCTCTACACAAGGTCTTTTATCTTGACATTTACCTGGTAATATAGTGTCAGTTTTTCATGTTTGATATAACATTAACATATGCAGTACATCAAGTCTTACTGTACATCAAGTCTTACATTACATCAAGTCTTACAGTACATCAAGTCTTACAGTACATCAAGTCTTACTGTACATCAAGTCTTACTGTACATCAAGTCTTACACAGTGGACATTCCTGTTCTTACTAATAAACTTAAGCTTTTAACATTTCTCCAAGCAAATAACATATCAGTAGTAGAAAAGGAATAGAAATCTACTGTAGTGACAAACGAAGGGGCCCGAACCCTGAAAAACAGCTCCAGAACATTATTCCTCCTCCACCAAACTTTACAGTTGGCACTATGCATTCGGACGGGTAGCGTTGTCCTGGCATCCGCTAAACCCAGATTAATCCGCCGGATTGCTAGAGAACGTGTTTTCACTGCTCCAGAGTCCAATAGCGGCAAGCTTTACACTACTCCAGCCGACGCTTGGCATTGCGCATGGTGATCTTAGGCTTGTGTGCGGCTGCTCGGCCATGGAAACCGATTTCATGATGCTCCCGACAAACAGTTATTGTGCTGACGTTGCTTGCAGAGGCAGTTTGGAACTCTGCAGTGAGTCTTGCAACCGAGGACAGTCCTGTTCTATGAGCTTGTGTGGCCTAACACTTCGCGGCTGAGCCTTTGTTGCTCCTAGACTTTTCCACTTCACAATAACAGCGCTTACAGTGGACCGGAGCAGCTCTAGCAGGGAAGAAATATGACAAACTGACTTGTTGGAAAGGTGGCATCCTATGACGGTGCCACACTGAAAGTCATTGAGCTCTTCAGTAACGTCATTCGTCTACCAGTGTTTGTCTATGGAGATTGCATGGCCGTGTGCTCATGTAACAGGGTTCGTTATGTTTCCACTTGCCTCTAAAGAAAGGTGCATTTAGTGTTCAAGCATTCTTATTGGTTGGTTCAATTCCTATGACAATAAGGCGTGTTGTTATTGGCCCCGCTTGCAGATAGGGGGAGATCGCAAATGTTATACACCTGTCAGGAAGGGGTGTGACTGAAATAGCCAAATCCACAAATTTGAAGGGGTGTCCACATACTTTTGTATATGTATATATATTGTCTGTGGGATGATGGGTTGAAGGGAGTTGTAGTTTTCATTAAGCAAATATTCAGCCTAGTTCAGCGCATAAACGTGGTAATTAAATAGAATGAAAATAAAAGAGAGCCGCACACTCTAGGAACTCAGATCCAAAAATGTAATTACCAACCAAGCTGTCTTCATCAGGGTATAAATGAAGACAGCTTGACTGTCGAAACTTTGGTAATTTAATTTTTGGATATGAGCTCCTAGAGTGTGTCTCTTTTATTTTCAAGTTTTCTACTCCGCCAGCCAGCACCTCGCCTAAATAGGTGTGCGTTTATTTTTCTTCTAAATTAAATACAATGACCATAACCCATTGCGCCTGAATCCACATACTTTTCTATATACAGTGTAATTTCGGTTACAACTCTTGTTTTCTACAATTAAACAATTCAATAATTCCAATAATGAAACGTGAATTAGAAAGTTAAGCAACGTTGCCCTATACCTAATATGTTGACCTTTATGTTATTGGTTAGGCTACAGTGAAATGCTTTGAGATAATATAGCCTATAGGTCTAATAGATATGAATATTGAAATGGCTCAGATGTAAGGATGTAATAATGTGGCTTAATACTGGGTAGGTCTATCGATTGCACATACATGAACCAGATGTCAATATTTTGCCTAATAACCAAATTATATAAAGCCAAATTATCTTGGTTTTCATTTTTGTATTTTTTATATATCCTTGCTTCGCTTGTTTATAACATTACAAACTTTTTAAGCTCTTTGTATTCAACGAAGACGTTTTCAGCTGTCTCAGAGAGACATATAAACATCTTCATTCTGTTTAGCAGAGATTTTCTGTGTGTAAAGTGACGCGGGCGAGCAAACGATGATCTAACAACGCTGTTAGAGTGGTCTGCGTTAAGATTACGAGACAGTTCAAGGTGCAACATTAATAAAGAAGGTTTCTGGGAAAACATCTCGTAAATTTAAAGATGCTCTTACGAAGGTTCTTACGATAAACTTAGCCTTAAGCTGCTTTTGGGAGACCGGGCCCAGAGCCCTATAGGGGAACAGGGATCCTACTGAGACACGGTCTCAGTGATTTAACACAGCATCTCCATGATGGAGGAAGTGAATCAACATGAGTAGTAGTGGGCAATGAGGTGTAGTGAGGTTGGTTCACATCAAGAGTGGTGAAGATGATGATGAGAGCTTGTTCTGCACACACACACACACACACACACACACACAAACATACCCTAAGCTTTAGTATTAAAACAGGTTTTCCATTGAGCTTTATACTTGCTGTATACAGTTGTTATACAGTACTTCACTAGTTCACAATGTGTCTGATTAGGTTCTGTTAATACAAGCCTCTTGTTTTTCTATCTGGAGATGAGAATACAGAATACAGACAGAGGATCTAGGACAGAGGATCTTGTATTTAACAAGATGTGTAAAGGCCTTGTTTTTCTATCTGGAGATGAGAATACAGAATACAGACAGAGGATCTTGTATTTTACAAGACGTGTAAAGGCCTTGTTTTTCTATCTGTGGATGAGAATACAGAATACAGACAGAGGATCTTGTATTTAACAAGACATTTTGAATCAGAGAGCATAATCTTGGCGACCCAGAACATAACCAAATCGACAGAGAGCAGAACATCATGGTGTTTGATTTTGGGAGCTTTGATGAAAATATCACGGAGTGGCACATTTAACACCATTCAGCTTGCTAACTGCTGCATACCTTTCGGCTGACTCCTGTAAAAGCCAGTCTGATCTTATTTTTACTTGTCGTGAGCGTTTCAGTCAGAGAGAGAGAGAGAGAGAGGGAAGGGCCTCAGGGGGTATGTTAATTTGGTATAGAGCAGATCTAACTCACCCTATTAAATTAATCAAAACAGGAACACGTTACATCTGGCTTTGAAATTCAAAAGGAAATGATCTCAACAGAGAAAAATGTCATCCTGTGTGCTACCTATATTCCCTCCACTAGAATCCCCATACTTTAACAATGACAGCTTTTCCATCCTAGAGGGGGAGATCAATCATTTCCAGGCCCAGGGACAAGTACTAGTCTGTGGCGACCTAAATTCCAGAACTGGACAAGATCCTGACACCCTCATCAGACAGGGGGACAAACACCTACTAGGAGGTGACAGCATTCCCTCCCCCATATGCCCCCCTAGACACAACTATGACAACAAAAGCAACAAAAACGGGTCACAACTCCTGCAGCTCTGTCGCACGCTGGGTATGTATATAGTCAATGGTAGGCTTCGAGGGGACTCTTATGGTAGGTACACCTATAGCTCATCCCTTGGCAGTAGTACTGTAGACTATTTTATCACCGACAACCCAGAGTCTCTCAGAGCGTTCAGAGTCAGCCCACTGACACCCCTATCAGATCCCAGCAAAATCACACTCTACTTGAACAGAGTAATAATCAACCATGAGGCATCGAAGCCCAACAAACTGCATACTCTATTAACAAATGCTATAGATGGAAGGAAGGTAGTGTAGACACCTACCAGAAAACTATTGGCCAACAACAAATTAGACAACTAGACAACAACATGTTTTCCTGCAATAGTGAAGGTTTAAACTTAGCAGTAGGAAGTGTGATCATTATACAGAAGTATGTGGACACCCCTTCAAATTTGTGGATTCCGCTATTTCAGCCACACCCATTGCTGACAGGTGTATAACATCAAGCACACGGCCATGCAATCTCCACACAAACTCACAGAATGGGACCGCTGAGTGCTGAAGCGCGTTTTCTGGAGTGGTGAATCACGCTCCAACATCTGGCTGTCCGACGGATGAATCTGAGTTTGGCAGATGCCAGGAGAACGCCACCTGCCCGAATGTATAATGCCAAGTGTAAAGTTTGGTGGAGGAGGAATAATGTTCTGGAGCTGTTTTTCAGGGTTCGGGCCCCTTCGTTTGTCACTACGGTAGATTTCTATTCCTTTTCTACTACTGATATGTTATTTGCTTGGAGAAATGTTAAAAGCTTAACTTTATTAGCTTTTATTAGCTTTTAACTAACTTTATTAGTAATTCCCTGTATCACAATTCCAGTGGGTCAGAAGTTTCCATACACTAAGTTGACTGTGTCTTTAAACAGCTTGGAAAATTCCAGAAAATTATGTCATGGCTTTAGAAGCTTCTGATAGGCTAATTGACATCATTTGAGTCAATTGGAGGTGTACCTGTGGATGTATTTCAAGGCCTACCTTCAAACTCAGTGCCTCTTTGCTTGACATCATGGGGAAATCAAAAGAAATTAGCCAAGACCTCAGATAAAAAGTTGATGACCTCCACATGTCTGGTTCATCCTTGGGAGCAATTTCCAAACACCTGAAGGTACCACATTCATCTGTACAAACAATAGTACGCAAGTATAAACACCATGGGACCACGCAGCCATCATACCGCTCAGGAAGGAGAAGCGTTCTGTTTCCTAGAGATGAACGTACTTTGGTGCGAAAATTGCAAATCAATCCCAGAACAACAGCAAAGGACCTTGTGAAGATGCTGGAGGAAACATGTACAAAAGTATCTATATCCACAGTAAAAACGAGTCCTGTATCGACATAACCTGAAAGACCGCTCAGCAAGGAGGAAGCCACTGCTCCAAAACCGCCATAAAAAAGACAGACTACGGTTTGCAACTGCACATGGGGACAATATCGTACTTTGTGGAGAAATGTCCTCTGGTCTGATGAAACAAAAATAGAACTGTTTGGCTATAATGACCATCGTTATGTTTGGAGGAAAATGGGGGAGGCTTGCAAGCCAAAGAACACTATCCCAACCGTGAAGCACGGGGGGGCAGCATCATGTTGTGGGGGTGCTTTGCTGCAGGAGGGACTGGTGCACTTCAAAAAATAGATGGCATCATGAGGGAGGAAAATTATGTGGATATGTTGAAGCAACATCTCAAGACATCAGTCAGGAAGTTAAAGCTTGGTCGCAAATGGATCTTCCAAATGGACAATAACCCCAAGCATACTTCCAAAGTTGTGGCAAAATGGCTTAAGGACAACAAAGTCAAAGTATTGGAGTGGCCATCACAAACCCCTGACCTCGATCCCATAGAAAATGTGTGGGCAGAACTAAAAGGAGGCCTTCAAACCTTTTTATTTTTATTTTTTATTTCACCTTTAGGGGCCCTAGATTGTCCTACTGAGAGGAAATGTATTTATTTTATTTATTTCACATTTATTTAACCAGTTAGGCAAGTTGAGAACAAGTTCTCATTTACAATTGCGACCTGGCCAAGATAAAGCAAAGCAGTTCGACACATACAACGACACAGAGTTACACATGGAGTAAAACAAACATACAGTCAATAATACAGTATAAACAAGTCTGTATACGATGTGAGCAAATGAGGTGAGATAAGGGAGGTAAAGGCAAAAAAAGGCCATGGTGGCAAAGTAAATACAAAATAGCAAGTAAAACACTGGAATGGTAGATTTGCAATGGAAGAATGTGCAAAGTGCAAAGTAGAAATAAAAATAATGGGGTGCAAAGGAGCAAAATAAATAAATTAATTAAATACAGTTGGGAAAGAGGTAGTTGTTTGGGCTAAATTATAGGTGGGCTATGTACAGGTGCAGTAATCTGTGAGCTGCTCTGACAGTTGGTGCTTAAAGCTAGTGAGGGAGATAAGTGTTTCCAGTTTCAGAGATTTTTGTAGCTCGTTCCAGTCATTGGCAGCAGAGAACTGGAAAGAGAGGCGGCCAAAGAAAGAATTGGTTTTGGGGGTGACTAGAGAGATATACCTGCTGGAGCGTGTGCTACAGGTGGGAGATGCTATGGTGACCAGCGAGCTGAGATAAGGGGGGACTTTACCTAGCAGGGTCTTGTAGATGACATGGAGCCAGTGGGTTTGGCGACGAGTATGAAGCGAGGGCCAGCCAACGAGAGCGTACAGGTCGCAATGGGGGGTAGTATATGGGGCTTTGGTGACAAAACGGATTGCACTGTGATAGACTGCATCCAATTAGTTGAGTAGGGTATTGGAGGCTATTTTGTAAATGACATCGCCAAAGTCGAGGTTTGGTAGGATGGTCAGTTATACAAGGGTATGTTTGGCAGCATGAGTGACGGATGCTTAGTTGCGAAATAGGAAGCCAATTCTAGATTTAACTTTGGATTGGAGATGTTTGATATGGGTCTGGAAGGAGAGTTTACAGTCTAACCAGACACCTAAGTATTTGTAGTTGTCCACATATTGGACAAGTCAGAGCCGTCCAGAGTAGTGATGTTGGACAGGCGGGTAGGTGCAGGTAGCGATCGGTTGAAGAGCATGCATTTAGTTTTACTTTTATTTAAGAGCAATTGGAGGCCATGGAAGGAGAGTTGTATGGCATTGAAGCTTGCCTGGAGGGTTGTTAACACAGTGTCCAAAGAAGAGCCAGAAGTATACAGAATGGTGTCGTCTGCGTAGAGGTGGATCAGAGACTCACCAGCAGCAAGAACGACCTCATTGATGTATACAGAGAAGAGAGTCAGTCCAAGAATTGAACCCTGTGGCACCCCCATAGAGACTGCCAGAGGTCCAGACAGCAGACCCTCCGATTTGACACACTGAACTTTATCAGAGAAGTAGTTGGTGAACCAGGCGAGGCAATCATTTGAGAAACCAAGGCTGTCGAGTCTGCCGATGAGGATGTGGTGATTGACAGAGTCGAAAGCCTTGGCCAGATCATTGAATACGGCTGCACAGTAATGTTTCTTATCGATGGCAGTTAAGATATCATTTAGGACCTTGAGCGTGGCTGAGGTGCACCCATGACCAGCTCTGAAACCAGATTGCATAGCAGAGAAGGTATGGTGAGATTCGAAATGGTCGGTAATCTGTTTGTTGACTCGGCTTTTGAAGACCTTAGAAAGGCATGGTAGGATAGATATAGGTCTGTAGCAGTTTGGGTCAAGAGTGTCCCCCCCTTTGAAGAGGGGGATGACCGCAGCTGCTTTCCAATCTTTGGGAATCTCAGATGACACGAAAGAGAGGTTGAACAGGCTAGTAATAGGGGTGGCAACAATTTTGGCAGATAATTTTAGAAAGAAAGGGTCCAGATTGTCTAGCTCGGCTGATTTGTAGGGTTCCAGATTTTGCAGCTCATTCAGAACATCAGCTGAACGGATTTGGGAGAAGGAGAAATGGGGAAGGCTTGGGCGAGTTGCTGTGGGGGGTGCAGTGCTGTTGACCGGGGTAGGAGTAGCCAGGTGGAAAGCATGGCCAGCCGTAGAAAAATGCTTATTGAAATTCTCAATTATGGTGCATTTATCAGTGGTGACAGTGTTTCCTATCTTCAGTGCAGTGGGCAGCTGGGAGGTGTTCTTATTCTCCATGGACTTTACAGTGTCCCAGAACTTTTTTGAGTTAGTGTTACAGGAAGCAAATTTCAGCTTGAAAAAGCTAGCCTTGGCTTTTCTAACTGCCTGTGTATAATGGTTTCTAGCTTCCCTGAACAGCTGCATATCACGGGGGCTGTTCGATGCTAATGCAGAACGCCATAGGATGTTTTTGTGTTGGTTAAGGGCAGTCAGGTCTGGGGAGAACCAAGGGCTATATCTGTTCCTGGTTCTAAATTTCTTGAATGGGGCATGTTTATTTAAGATGGTTAGGAAGGCATTTAAAAAAAATATCCAGGCATCCTATACTGACGGGATGAGATCAATATCCTTCCAGGATACCCCGGCCAGGTCGATTAGAAAGGCCTGCTCGCTGAAGTGTTTCAGGGAGCGTTTTACAGTGATGAGTGGAGGTCGTTTGACCGCTGACCCATTACGGATGCAGGCAATGAGGCAGTGATCGCTGAGATCTTGGTTGAAAACAGCAGAGGTGTATTTAGAGGGCAAGTTGGTAAGGATGATATCTATGAGGGTGCCCGTGTTTAAGGCTTTGGGGAGGTACCTGGTAGGTTCATTGATAATTTGTGTGAGGTTGAGGGCATCAAGTTTAGATTGTAGGATGGCTGGAGTGTTAAGCATGTTCCAGTTTAGGTCGCCTAGCAGCACAAGCTCTGAAGATAGATGGGGGGCAATCAGTTCACATATGGTGTCCAGAGCACAGCTGGGGGCAGAGGGTGGTCTATAGCAGGCGGCAACGGTGAGAGACTTGTTTTTAGAGAGGTGGATTTTTAAAAGTAGAAGTTCAAATTGTTTGGGTACAGACCTGAATAGTAGGACAGAACTCTGAAACCTGACTCAGTTACACCAGCTTTGTCAGGAGGAATGGGCCAAAATTCACCCAACTTATTGTGGGAAGCTTGTGGAAGGCTACCTGAAACGTTTGACCCAAGTTAAACAATTTCAAGGCAATGCTACCAAATACTTATTGAGTGTATGTAAACTACTGAACCACTGGGAATGTGATGAAAGAAATTAAAGCTGAAATAAATCATTCTCTGTACTATTACTGCTATTATTCTGACATTTCAGAGAGAGAGAGAGGGTTCCTTTCTCTCTCTCTTAATAACCCTCTCTCTCCTCTCTCTCTCTCTCTCCTCTTTCTCTCTTATTAATAACCCCCCCTCTCTCTCCTCTCTCTCTCTTATTAACCCTCTCTCTCTTATTAACCCTCTCTCTCTCCTCTCAATTCAATTCAATTCAAGGGCTTAATTGGCATGGGAAACATGTGTTAACATTGCCAAAGCAAGTGAGGTAGATAATATATAAAGTGAATATATAAAGTGAAATAAACAATACAAATTAACAGTAAACATTACACATACAGAAGTTTCAAAACAATAAAGACATTACAAATGTCATATTATATATAGATACAGTGTTTTAACAATGTACAAATGGTAAAGGACACAAGATAAAATAAATAAGCATAGATATGGGTTGTATTTACAATGGTGTGTGTTCTTCACTGGTTGCTCTTTTCTCGTGGCAACAGGTCACAAATCTTGCTGCTGTGATGGCACACTGTGGAATTTCACCCAGTAGATATGGGAGTTTTTCCAAATTGGATTTGTTTTCGAATTCTTTGTGGATCTGTGTAATCTGAGGGAAATATGTCTCTCTAAATGGTCATACATTGGGCAGGAGGTTAGGAAGTGCAGCTCAGTTTCCACCTCATTTTGTGGGCAGTGAGCACATAGCCTGTCTTCTCTTGAGAGCCATGTCTGCCTACGGTGGCCTTTCTCAATAGCAAGGCTATGCTCACTGAGTCTGTACATAGTCAAAGCTTTCCTTAATTTTGGGTCAGTCACAGTGGTCAGGTATTCTGTCGCTGTGTACTCTCTTTGTAGGGCCAAATAGCATTCTAGTTTGCTCTGTTTTTTTGTTAATTCTTTCCAATGTGTCAAGTAATTATCTTTTTGTTTTCTCATGATTTGGTTGGGTCTAATTGTGCTGCTGTCCTGGGGCTCTGTAGGGTGTGTTTGTGTTTGTGAACAGAACCCCAGGACCAGCTTGCTTAGGGGACTCTTCTCCAGGTTCATCTCTCTGTAGGTGATGGCTTTGTTGTGGAAGGTTTGGGAATCGCTTCCTTTTAGGTGGTTATAGAATTTAACGGCTCTTTTCTGGATTTTGATAATTAGTGGGTATCGGATTAATTCTGCTCTGCATGCATTATTTGGTGTTCTACGTTGTACACGTAGGATATTTTTGCAGAATTCTGCGTGCAGAGTCTCAATTTGGTGTTTGTCCCATTTTGTGAAGTCTTGGTTGGTGAGCGGACCCCAGACCTCACAACCATAAAGGGCAATGGGCTCTATGACTGATTCAAGTATTTTTAGCCAAATCCTAATTGGTATGTTGAAATTGATGTTCCTTTTGATGGCATAGAATGCCCTTCTTGCCTTGTCTCTCAGATCGTTCACAGCTTTGTGGAAGTTACCTGTGGCGCTGATGCTTAGGCCAAGGTATGTATCGTTTTTTGTGTGCTCTAGGGCAACAGTGTCTAGATGGAATTTTTATTTGTGGTCCTGGTGATTGGACCTTTTTTGGAACACCATTATTTTGGTCTTACTGAGATTTACTGTCAGGGCCCAGGTCTGACAGAATCTGTGCAGAAGATCTAGGTGCTGCTGTAGGCCCTCCTTGGTTGGTGACAGAAGCACCAGATCATCAGCAAACAGCAGACATTTGACTTCGGATTCTAGTAGGGTGAGGCCGGGTACTGCAGACTTTTCTAGTGCCCGCGCCAATTCGTTGATATATATGTTGAAGAGGGTGGGGCTTAAGCTGCATCCCTGTCTAACCCCACAACCCTGTGGGAAGAAATGTGTGTGTTTTTTGCCAATTTTAACCGCACACTCTCTCTCCTCTCTCTCTCTTAATAACCCTCTCTCTCTCTCGCTCTTATTAACCCTCTCTCTCTTATTAACCCTCTCTTTCTCTTATTAACCCTCTCTCTCTCCTCTCTCTCTCCTCTCTCTCTCCTCTTTCTCTCTTATTAACCCTCTCTCTCTTATTAACCCTCTCTCTCTTATTAACCCTCTCTCTCTCCCCTCTCTCTCTTATTAACCCTCTCTCTCTCCTCTCTCTCTCTCCTCTCTCTCTCCTCTCTCTCTCTCTCCTCTCTCTCTCCTCTTTCTCTCTTATTAACCCTCTCTCTCTCTTATTAATCCTCTCTCTCTCCTCTCTCTCTCTTATTAACCCTCTCTCTCTTATTAACCCTCTCTCTCTTATTAATCCTCTCTCTCACCTCTCTCTCTCTCTCTCTCTCCTCTCTCTCTCTTATTAACCCTCTCTCTCTTATTAACCCTCTCTCTCTCCTCTCTCTCTCCTCTCTCTCTCCTCTTTTTCTCTTATTAACCCTCTCTCTCTTATTAACCCTATCTCTCTCTTATTAACCCTCTCTCTCTTATTAACCCTCTCTCTCTCCTCTCTCTCTCTCTCTCCCCTCTCTCTCTCTTATTAACCCTCTCTCTCTTATTAACCCTCCCCTCTCTCCTCTCTCTCTTATTAACCCTCTCTCTCTCTTATTAACCCCCCCTCTCTCTCCTCTCTCTCTCTCCTCTCTCTCTCTCCTCTCTCTCTCTCTTATTAACCCCCTCTCTCTCCTCTCTCTCTCTCCTCTCTCTCTCTCCTCTCTCTCTCTTATTAACCCTCTCTCTCCCCTCTCTCTCAATTCAATTCAATTTCAATTCAATTCAAGGGCTTTATTGGCATGGGAAACATGTGTTAACATTGCCAAAGCAAGTGAGGTAGACAACATACAAAGTGAAAATATAAAGTGAAAAACAACAAAAATTAACAGTAAACATTACACATACAGAGGTTTCAAAACAGTAAAGACATTACAAATGTCATATTATATATATATATACAGTGTTTTAACAATGTACAAATGGTTAAAGGACACAAGATAAAATAAATAAGCATAAATATGGGTTGTATTTACAATGGTGTGTGTTCTTCACTGGTTGCCCTTTTCTCGTGGCAACAGGTCACAAATCTTGCTGCTGTGATGGCACACTGTGGAATTTCACCCAGTAGATATGGGAGTTTTTCAAATTTGGATTTGTTTTCGAATTCTTTGTGGATCTGTGTAATCTGAGGGAAATATGTCTCTCTAATATGGTCATACATTGGGCAGGAGGTTAGGAAGTGCAGCTCAGTTTCCACCTCATTTTGTGGGCAGTGAGCACATAGCCTGTCTTCTCTTGAGAGCCATGTCTGCCTACGGCGGCCTTTCTCAATAGCAAGGCTATGCTCACTGAGTCTGTACATAGTCAAAGCTTTCCTTAATTTTGGGTCAGTCACAGTGGTCAGGTATTCTGCCGCTGTGTACTCTCTGTTTAGGGCCAAATAGCATTCTAGTTTGCTCTGTTTTTTTGTTAATTCTTTCCAATGTGTCAAGTAATTATCTTTTTGTTTTCTCATGATTTGGTTGGGTCTAATTGTGCTGTTGTCCTGGGGCTCTGTAGGGTGTGTTTGTGTTTGTGAACAGAGCCCCAGGACCAGCTTGCTTAGGGGACTCTTCTCCAGGTTCATCTCTCTGTAGGTGATGGCTTTGTTATGGAAGGTTTGTGAATCACTTCCTTTTAGGTGGTTGTAGAATTTAATGGCTCTTTTCTGGATTTTGATAATTAGTGGGTATCGGCCTAATTCTGCTCTGCATGCATTATTTGGTGTTCTACGTTGTACACGGAGGATATTTTTGCAGAATTCTGCGTGCAGAGTCTCAATTTGGTGTTTGTCCCATTTTGTGAAGTCTTGGTTGGTGAGCGGACCCCAGACCTCACAACCATAAAGGGCAATGGGCTCTATGACTGATTCAAGTATTTTTAGCCAAATCCTAATTGGTATGTTGAAATTTATGTTTCTTTTGATGGCATAGAATGCCCTTCTTGCCTTGTCTCTCAGATCGTTCACAGCTTTGTGGAAGTTACCTGTGGCGCTGATGTTTAGGCCAAGGTATGTATAGTTTTTTGTGTGCTCTAGGGCAACAGTGTCTAGATTGAATTTGTATTTGTGGTCCTGGTGACTGGACCTTTTTTGGAACACCATTATTTTGGTCTTACTGAGATTTACTGTCAGGGCCCAGGTCTGACAGAATCTGTGCATAAGATCTAGGTGCTGCTGTAGGCCCTCCTTGGTTGGTGACAGAAGCACCAGATCATCGGCAAACAGCAGACATTTGACTTCGGATTCTAGCAGGGGGAGGCCGGGTGCTGCAGACTTTTCTAGTGCCCGCGCCAATTCGTTGATATATATGTTGAAGAGGGTGGGGCTTAAACTGCATCCCTGTCTAACCCCACGACCCTGTGTGAAGAAATGTGTGTGTTTTTTGCCAATTTTAACCGCACACTTGTTGTTTGTGTACATGGATTTTATAATGTCGTATGTTTTACCCCCAACACCACTTTCCATCAGTTTGTATAGCAGACCCTCATGCCAGATTGAGTCGAAGGCTTTTTTGAAATCAACAAAGCATGAGAAGACTTTGCCTTTGTTTTGGTTTGTTTGGTTGTCAATTAGGGTGTGCAGGGTGAATACATGGTCTGTTGTACGGTAATTTGGTAAAAAGCCAATTTGACATTTGCTCAGTACATTGTTTTCATTGAGGAAATGTACGAGTCTGCTGTTAATAATAATGCAGAGGATTTTCCCAAGGTTACTGTTGACACATATTCCACGGTAGTTATTGGGGTCAAATTTGTCTCCACTTTTGTGGATTGGGGTGATCAGTCCTTGGTTCCAAATATTGGGGAAGATGCCAGAGCTAAGTATGATGTTAAAGAGTTTTAGTATAGCCAATTGGAATTTGTTGTCTGTATATTTGATCATTTCATTGAGGATACCATCAACACCACAGGCCTTTTTGGGTTGGAGGGTTTTTATTTTGTCCTGTAACTCATTCAATGTAATTGGATAATCCAGTGGGTTCTGGTAGTCTTTAATAGATGATTCTAAGATCTGTATTTGATCATGTATATGTTTTTGCTCTTTATTCTTTGTTATAGAGCCAAAGAGATTGGAGAAGTGGTTTACCCATACATCTCCATTTTGGATAGATAATTCTTCTTGTTGTTGTTTGTTTAGTGTTTTCCAATTTTCCCAGAAGTGGTTAGAGTCTATGGATTCTTCAATTGCATTGAGCTGATTTCTGACATGCTGTTCCTTCTTTTTCCGTAGTGTATTTCTGTATTGTTTTAGTGATTCACCATAGTGAAGGCGTAGACTCAGGTTTTCCGGGTCTCTATGTTTTTGGTTGGACAGGTTTCTCAATTTCTTTCTTAGATTTTTGCATTCTTCATCAAACCATTTGTCATTATTGTTAATTTTCTTCGGTTTTCTATTTGAGATTTTTAGATTTGATAGGGAAGCTGAGAGGTCAAATATACTGTTAAGATTTTCTACTGCCAAGTTTACACCTTCACTATTACAGCGGAACGTTTTACCCAGGAAATTGTCTAAAAGGGATTGAATTTGTTGTTGCCTAATTGTTTTTTGGTAGGTTTCCAAACTGCATTCCTTCCATCTATAGCATTTCTTAATGTTACTCAGTTCCTTTGGCTTTGATGCCTCATGATTGATTATTGCTCTGTTTAAGTAGACTGTGATTTTGCTGTGGTCTGATAGGGGTGTCAGTGGGCTGACTGTGAACGCTCTGAGAGACTCTGGGTTGAGGTCGGTGATAAAGTAGTCTACAGTACTACTGCCAAGAGATGAGCTATAGGTGTACCTACCATAGGAGTCCCCTCGAAGCCTACCGTTGACTATGTACATACCCAGCGTGCGACAGAGCTGCAGGAGTTGTGACCCGTTTTTGTTGGTTATGTTGTCATAGTTGTGCCTAGGGGGGCATATGTGGGAGGGAATGCTGTCACCTCCAGGCAGGTGTTTGTCCCCCTGTGTGCTTAGGGTGTCAGGTTCTTGTCCGGTTCTGGCATTTAGGTCGCCACAGACTAGTACATGTCCCTGGGCCTGGAAATGATTGATTTCCCCCTCCAGGATGGAGAAGCTGTCTTCATTAAAATATGGGGATTCTAGTGGGGGGATATAGGTAGCACACAGGAGGACATTTTTCTCTGTTAGGATAATTTCCTTTTGAATTTCTAGCCAAATGTAAAATGTTCCTGTTTTGATTAATTTAATGGAGTGAGTTAGGTCTGCTCTATACCAAATTAGCATACCCCCTGAGTCCCTTCCCTGTTTCACACCTGGTAGTTTGGTGGATGGGACTACCAGCTCTCTGTAACCTAGAGGGCAACCAGTGGGTCCGTCTCCTCTATACCAGGTTTCTTGCAGGATGACAATGTCTGTATTACCGATTTCTTTGGTGAAGTCCGGGTTTCTGCTCTTTAGGCCAAAGGCAGATGACCTCAGGCCTTGGATATTCCATGATAATATAGTGAAGGCTTTTTGTTCCATAGAGTGTCCAATGTTGTTGGTCGTGGTTTGGCCTCAGGCCAGTAAGTGTGAGCAGAGCCTGCTGAGCATCTGGTACATGCCATTGGCTTCGGCGAGTGTGAGAGTGGGGGTTGGGACTGTTTGCCCGCTCACTACCTGGGCGTATGTGTGGCTTCCATGTTGAGGCCCTCTTTGCGGGGGTGGGGTGCATGGGGTGGGCAGGAGTGGCATAGGTCTGACCTGGGTGGGCCTAAATGGGGTGTGGGCATGGTTGACGTGGGGGGGTGTTGATTGGTTGGGGTGGGGGTGTGGATGTGTCTGGGTGTACTGTGGTCTGGATGTAATTCCTCTTGGCGTGGGTCCTCTATGTGTAGGTCCAGGGGGGGGTCCTGCAGATCTGGGAGGGTGTCTCGCTGGTCTGGATGGGGTGTCTATTGATCTGTTGCTCCTGTGTGAAGTGTTGGGGATACGTTTGAGAGCGATGTCCTTTAGAGTTCGGGCAAAGGTGGGCACTGCTGCCTTGTAGAGGTGGACCTGGTCATAGAGGCTGTTCAAGTCCAGGGTGGAGTGGTGGGCCAGGAAAACGTTTGGTTTTGAGGCACAGTCACGGGAAATACTTGCATTTACCCGCTGTATTGTGGCAGGGTGGAAGTCTTTTCGTGGTAGCAGGGTGGAGATAACCACTTGTGCGTTGGGGAAAGTAGAAGAAGCCTTTTCAATCACTCTCTTCAGTGCTGTGGCCACTCTTTCCTGCAGTGCTCTCAGGTCGTTTGTGCCTGTGTGTATTATTATGTGGCTGGGTGAGCCTAGTTTGGCCTCAGACAGAAGGTCGAGGGCACGCTGGGTGTTTGGACACCAGAGTTTAGACACACTGTGTTTGGGAAAAAGTTTTTTTTCTTCTATATATTTCCCATTTGAGTCCATAAGTAGTACAATCTGTGTCTTGTGTTTGTCCTCAGTGGGTGTGGGGGGGTTGTCAAAAGGGCTATCAGGGTGGCTGACAGGGGGGGTGCTCAGAGGGGGTGAGAGCCTCTGGGCTTGGGGTTCTTCATTTGTCTGTTCTGCTGTGATTTCGACTCTATGGTCAGGGTCTGGTGTGGACTGTTCTGCTGTGGTGTCGACTCTATGTTCAGGGTCTGGTGTGGACTGTTCTGCTGTGGTGTCGAGACTTTTGTTGGGTGCTGAAGTGGGCTGTTCTGCTGGCTTCTCTGTGGGGGTGGCCACCTCTCTAGTGGGTTGTTCTCTGTCACACGCCGTCCCCATCAACTTCTCCTCCATCCCCCTCAACCTCTCCTCCACCAGCAGTCTGATACTCTCCTCTAGTGCTCTGTTCTGCTCCTCTTTCTCCTGTTGTATTTGTCTCACCACTGTCCAAAGTGCAGATATGTCTCTGTCCACCTCCAGCTCTCCGGGTCTGGTTAAGGGGCTGTTGTTGTGCTGGACTGTTGTCTGGGTCTGCGCTGACTGAAGTGTAATCACCTGCTGTTCCAGCTCCACCTGTCTTACCTCCAGCTGGGTGAATTTGTCCTTCATTTCAATGAGGGAGTGGTAATCTGTGCTGGGAGGTTGACTCTCCACTGGGGGTTGCTCATCTGTGGGGTTACATAATGAAGAGGTCTGGTCTGACCCGCTCTGTGTGGGGGTATCATTATCAAGGCAGAGCTTCTCCTGCTGGGCTAATTCTTTGATTAGGTGAAAGTCCAGCTGAAACTGTTTGTGGTTATTCTGTACCATTACTGATCCGGATTTATAGATATTTATATTACTTAACTCAGAGTCCTCGTTATCAAGTATTCTGAGTTTCCACCCCTCGTTAATCCCCCCTCTCGTAACAAAGGGGTAGTGTGCTAATATAGCACTGTGCCATGCCAGGGGATGGTTTGTGTGGAAGATGAGGTTGCTGATGTTCCCATTTTTGTAATAGTCAGCAAAAAGTGTCTCTTGATTTTCCATAAGGAGCTTCTTCTTGTGGTCTTTTCTTGCCTTATCATTCTTTACATGCAAAGGGTACTGTATTTTAATTACCTCTGAACAGCGGGAGGGAGCTTCTAAGGCCTCTCCATTTGGTTGGGGTAGACTGTGTGACTCTCCTGCCATTGTTGGGCTAATGGGCTTTGACACCTCTCACTTGACACGTCAGTGCTAGTTGAAGCTGTATCAAGCTTGGCAGAATTATGTTAGAATTCAGTCCTTATAAAGTAATGTTGTGTATTTTTCTTCTTGGCTTTTGGAAATAAAATATTGTTTCAGACTAAACATTACTCACTCAGTTACAGGTTGGATGGTGTTTTCAGGTTTCTGTTGTTTTCCAGAGAATTTGCTGTATAGGGTAAAAAATCCTTGGTTGTTGTGAACTTTCCAGGTGATTCCGTAATTCCGTCCAAAATGAGGTTGTAGGTTTTAAGTTTTGATTTGAAGTAGGGGTTATGTTGAAGAGGGTAGAATCCAGTATGTGTTCCTGACAAAAAATCCAAGTTTATCTAACTCCTAACCTATCTTTTTTAAAGAAAATGCTGAAAAATGCAGGAGCTCTGATCCTGACCTCTGCTCTGCCTCTCTCTCTCTTTCTGTCTCTCTCTTATTAACCCTCTCTCTCTTATTAACCCCCCTCTTTCTCCTCTCTCTCTTATTAACCCTCTCTCTATCTTATTAACCCCCCCTCTCTCTCCTCTCTCTCTCTCTCCTCTCTCTCTCTTAATAACCCCCTCGCTCTCTCTCTTATTAACCCCCCTCTCTCTCCTCTCTCTCTTAATAACCCTCTCTCTCTCTTATTAACCCCACCTCTCTCTCCTCTCTCTCTCTTATTAACCCTCTCTCTCTCCTCTCTCTCTTTCTTATTAACCCCCCCTCTCTCTCCTCTCTCTCTCTCCTCTCTCTCTCTTATTAACCCTCTCTCTCTCTCTTATTAACCCTCTCTCTCTCCTCTCTCTCTCTTATTAACCCTCGCTCTTATTAACCCTCTCTCTCTTATTAACCCTCTATCTCTCTCTCTCTCCTCTCTCTCTCTTATTAACCCCCTCTCTCTCTCTCTTATTAACCCCCTCTCTCTCTCTCTCCTCTCTCTCTTATTAACCCTCTCTCTCTCCTCTCTCTCTCTTATTAACCCTCTCTCTCTCCTCTCTCTCTCTTATTAACCCTCTCTCTCCTCTCTCTCCCTCTCCTCTCTCTCTCTTATTAACCCTCTCTCTCTCCTCTCTCTCTCTTATTAACCCTCTCTCTCTCCTCTCTCTCTCTTATTAACCCTCTCTCTCCTCTTTCTCTCTTATTAACCCTCTCTCTCCTCTTTCTCTCTTATTAACCCTCTCTCTCTTATTAACCCTCTCTCTCTCCTCTTTCTCTCTTATTAACCCCCCCTCTCTCTCCTCTCTCTCTCTCCTCTCTCTCTCTCTTAATAACCCTCTCTCTCTCCTCTCTCTCTCTTATTAACCCTCTCTCTCTCCTCTCTCTCTTATTAACCCTCTCTCTCCTCTTTCTCTCTTATTAACCCTCTCTCTCTTATTAACCCTCTCTCTCTCCTCTTTCTCTCTTATTAACCCCCCCTCTCTCTCCTCTCTCTCTCCTCTCTCTCTCTTAATGTCCCTCTCTTCTCTCTCTCTCTTATTAACCCTCTCTCTCTTATTAACCCCCCCCCCTCTCTCCTCTCTCTCTCTCCTCTCTCTCTCTTAATAACCCTCTCTCCTCTCTCTCTCTTATTAACCCTCTCTCTCTCCTCTTTCTCTCTTATTAACCCTCTCTCTATCTTATTAACCCCCCCTCTCTCTCCTCTCTCTCTCTCTCCTCTCTCTCTCTTAATAACCCCCTCGCTCTCTCTCTTATTAACCCCCCTCTCTCTCCTCTCTCTCTTAATAACCCTCTCTCTCTCTTATTAACCCCACCTCTCTCTCCTCTCTCTCTCTTATTAACCCTCTCTCTCTCCTCTCTCTCTTTCTTATTAACCCCCCCTCTCTCTCCTCTCTCTCTCTCCTCTCTCTCTCTTATTAACCCTCTCTCTCTCTCTTATTAACCCTCTCTCTCTCCTCTCTCTCTCTTATTAACCCTCGCTCTTATTAACCCTCTCTCTCTTATTAACCCTCTATCTCTCTCTCTCTCCTCTCTCTCTCTTATTAACCCCCTCTCTCTCTCTCTTATTAACCCCCTCTCTCTCTTTCTCCTCTCTCTCTTATTAACCCTCTCTCTCTCCTCTCTCTCTCTTATTAACCCTCTCTCTCTCCTCTCTCTCTTATTAACCCTCTCTCTCCTCTCTCTCCCTCTCCTCTCTCTCTCTTATTAACCCTCTCTCTCTCCTCTCTCTCTCTTATTAACCCTCTCTCTCTCCTCTCTCTCTCTTATTAACCCTCTCTCTCCTCTTTCTCTCTTATTAACCCTCTCTCTCCTCTTTCTCTCTTATTAACCCTCTCTCTCTTATTAACCCTCTCTCTCTCCTCTTTCTCTCTTATTAACCCCCCCTCTCTCTCCTCTCTCTCTCTCCTCTCTCTCTCTCTTAATAACCCTCTCTCTCTCCTCTCTCTCTCTTATTAACCCTCTCTCTCTCCTCTCTCTCTTATTAACCCTCTCTCTCCTCTTTCTCTCTTATTAACCCTCTCTCTCTTATTAACCCTCTCTCTCTCCTCTTTCTCTCTTATTAACCCCCCCTCTCTCTCCTCTCTCTCTCCTCTCTCTCTCTTAATTTCCCTCTCTTCTCTCTCTCTCTTATTAACCCTCTCTCTCTTATTAACCCCCCCCCTCTCTCCTCTCTCTCTCTCCTCTCTCTCTCTT
>NC_143028.1:75492500-75520000 GCF_057628025.1 Oncorhynchus mykiss
TCCTACACTGTCTACATCAGGATGTGTTGAATGTAATCTATATCCTACACTGTCTACATCAGGATGTGTTGAATGTAATCTATATCCTACACTGTCTACATCAGGATGTGTTGAATGTAATCTATATCCTACACTGTCTACATCAGGATGTGTTGAATGTAATCTATATCCTACACTGTCTACATCAGGATGTGTTGAATGTAATCTATATCCTACACTGTCTACATCAGGATGTGTTGAATGTAATCTATATCCTACACTGTCTACATCAGGATGTGTTGAATGTAATCTATATCCTACACTGTCTACATCAGGATGTGTTGAATGTAATCTATATCCTACACTGTCTACATCAGGATGTGTTGAATGTAATCTATATCCTACACTGTCTACATCAGGATGTGTTGAATGTAATCTATATCCTACACTGTCTACATCAGGATGTGTTGAATGTAATCTATATCCTACACTGTCTACATCAGGATGTGTTGAATGTAATCTATATCCTACACTGTCTACATCAGGATGTGTTGAATGTAATCTATATCCTGTGGGATAATAACTAAGATCTAGAACTACCTGCATATCTCTGCTCTCCTCTGTGAATTAAGACGTGGGCTTAGTGTTTCACACCATGAGAGACAGAGAGAGAGCCTTTTGGATCACTGGTTCTGACCTCACTCTGCCTGCCTGATGGAAGCCTGCCTGTCTGCCAGCCTGATGGAAGCCTGCCTGCCTGCCTGATGGAAGCCTGCTTGCCTGTCTGATGGAAGCCTGCCTGTCTGCCTGCGTGATGGCAGCCTGTCTCATGGAAGCCTGCCTGTCTGCCTGCCTGATGGAAACCTGCCTGCCTATTGGAAGCCTGCCTGCCTGATGGAAGCCTGCCTGCCTGATGGAAGCCTGTCTGATGGAAGCCTGCCTGTCTGCCTGCCCGATGGAAGCCTGCCTGCCTGATGGAAGCCTGCCTGTCTACCTGCCTGATGGAAGCCTGCCTGCGTGATGGAAGCCTGCCTGTCTGCCTGCCTGATGGAAGCCTGCCTGCCTGATGGAAGCCTGCCTGCCTGATGGAAGCCTGCCTGCCTGATGGAAGCCTGTCTGATAGAAGCCTGCCTGTCTGCCTGCCTGGTGGAAGCCTGCCTGTCTGATGCAAACCTGCCTGATGGAAGCCTGCCTGCCTGTCTGATGGAAGCCCGTCTGATGGAAGCCTGCCTGTCTGCCTGCGTGATGGAAGCCTGCCTGCCTTATGGCAGCCTGCCTGCCTGATGGAAGCCTGTCTGCCTGATGGAAGCCTGTCTGCCTGATGGAAACCTGCCTGATGGAAGCCTGTCTGCCTGATGGAAGCCTGTCTGCCTGATGGAAGCCTGTCTGCCTGATGGAAGCCTGCCTGTCTGCCTAACTGATGGAAGCCTGCCTGTCTGCCTAACTGATGGAAGCCTGCCTGCCTGCCTGATGGAAGCCTGCCTGATGGAAGCCTGCCTGATGGAAGTCTGCCTGATTGAAGCCTGCCTGCCTGATGGAAGCCTGCCTGCCTGATGGAAGCCTGCCTGCCTGATGGAAGCCTGCCTGTCTACCTGCCTGATGGAAGCCTGCCTGCGTGATGGAAGCCTGCCTGTCTGCCTGCCTGATGGAAGCCTGCCTGCCTGATGGAAGCCTGCCTGCCTGATGGAAGCCTGCCTGCCTGATGGAAGCCTGTCTGATAGAAGCCTGCCTGTCTGCCTGCCTGGTGGAAGCCTGCCTGTCTGATGCAAGCCTGCCTGATGGAAGCCTGCCTGCCTGCCTGTCTGATGGAAGCCCGTCTGATGGAAGCCTGCCTGTCTGCCTGCGTGATGGAAGCCTGCCTGCCTTATGGCAGCCTGCCTGCCTGATGGAAGCCTGTCTGCCTGATGGAAGCCTGTCTGCCTGATGGAAACCTGCCTGATGGAAGCCTGTCTGCCTGATGGAAGCCTGTCTGCCTGATGGAAGCCTGTCTGCCTGATGGAAGCCTGCCTGTCTGCCTAACTGATGGAAGCCTGCCTGTCTGCCTAACTGATGGAAGCCTGCCTGCCTGCCTGATGGAAGCCTGCCTGATGGAAGCCTGCCTGATGGAAGTCTGCCTGATTGAAGCCTGTCTGCCTGATGGAAGCCTGCCTGCCTGATGGAAGCCTGCCTGTCTGCCTGCCTGATGGAAGCCTGCCTGTCTGCCTGCCTGATGGAAGCTTGTCTGCCTGCCTGATGGAAGCCTGCCTGTCTGCTTGCCTGATGGAAGCCTGCCTACCTGATGGAAGCCTGCCTGCCTGATGGAAGCCTGCCTGATGGAAGCCTGCCTGATGGAAGCCTGCCTGTCTGCCTGCCTGATGGAAGCCTGCCTGTCTGCCTAACTGATGGAAGCCTGCCTGATGGAAGCCTGATGGAAGCCTGCCTGTCTGCCTTCCTGATGGAAGCCTGCCTGTCTGCCTAACTGATGGAAGCCTGCCTGTCTGCCTGCCTGATGGAAGCCTGCCTGTCTGCCTGCCTGATGGAAGCCTGCCTGTCTGCCTTCCTGATGGAAGCCTGCCTGTCTGCCTAACTGATGGAAGCCTGCCTGTCTGCCTAACTGATGGAAGCCTGCCTGTCTGCCTGCCTGATGGAAGCCTGCCTGTCTGCCTTCCTGATGGAAGCCTGCCTGTCTGCCTAACTGATGGAAGCCTGCCTGTCTGCCTGCCTGATGGAAGCCTGCCTGCCTGTCTGCCTAACTGATGGAAGCCTGCCTGATAGAAGCCTGCGCTGTATGTACTGCACGCCGTGATTTACCTCGCATTCACCTGAGTCACCAACACTTAGTCACATTATTGGTCAATGACATGTGGCCAAGGCTGGGCCTGGAGGCTGTCTGTGTTTGTGGACGTTTTTAACTATACTTGTGGGGACCAGAAGTCCCCTCAAGAATAGGAAACTAACAACATTGAGACCAACTGGGGCCATTTTGTTAGTCCCCACAAGGTCAAATGCTATTTATAAGAGGTTTAGGGTTAAGGTTAGATTTAGTGTGTAATGGTTCCGTAACCACAGACGCTGGGAGACAGGAAGCAAGTACAGGGTGAGGATTTAATAGTGTTAGGGTTAGAATTAGGTTTAGGGCTGGGAGCTAGGGTTAGTTTGAGGGTTAGGAGCTAGGTTTAGGTTCAGGGTTAAGGTTAGGTTTTTGGGTTAAGGTTAGTGTTAGGGGTTAGGGAAAATAGTAATTTGAATGGGACTGAATTGTGTATCCCCACAAGGTTAGGTATACAAGACTGTGTGTGTGTGTGTGTTCTGCTGCAGTGGAGGGGTGGGGGGTATTAATTGAATGTCTGAGAGTGTGGTAGTGGGGTGATGAGGCATGGATCAATCACGTTTTTCCCACTGGTAATTGCTATAATATAATAATAATAATATAATGTATGAATATTAAAATAAAATAATAATATTATAATAATATAGTATAATATTATTACATGGTAATGACCTAATATTACATAATGATAGGTTTCTTTGGAATCAAGTCATTTAGACAGTACCAATACATACCATGTATTTTGGTACCAGGTTGTTAGAACATGCCCACTGTGTTACATCTTCATTTATTAGGTAGAACCAGGAAGAACCAGGTAGAACCATGTTAAACTGGGCTGTAGAATAAAGTGTTATGTTCCTCACACACACACACACACACACACACACACACACACACACACACACACACACACAAACAACAACAACAACAACAACAACATACACACAACCACACACACACACTCACCTCCAGCACCTCTCTACACAGCCGCAGATGAGGAACGTGCCCCTATGACAAAACAACTCACTTAGCCATCTTTACAACGGTCTGACTTCCTTCTCTTTCCAGGAAATTTACAGCAGTTACGGTATAATACAAGGATGGGCAACTGGCAGCCCGCCCACCTTTTTCTAGGCCCGTGGGGGGGGGGGTCGCAGTCGGGGTCTCAACTTACTGTGAAAAGTTAGAGTAGTAGAATACACAAGGTGTACTAATTTAGTTGTAGTAATCATGGTTGAATTACGGACCGGTAGGCCCTCATTGATTTTGTTAGTCACTCTCACTCAGATGTCATATTAACATGGCATAAGTCATGCAAAATGTGGAGAATTGGAGGAAATTTGCTGTAAAAAACTAATAATTAAAATGTATCTCCGCCCCATGGTAGAATTATAAGAAATTAGCTGTAAACCTGATTTTTTTTTCTCTCCACCCCATGGTAAAATGAGTAGATTTGCATGAAATTACTTGCTAAATCGTCTCTCTTCCCTATGGCAAAATGTGTAGAATTTCATCAAAATTGCTTTAAAACAACATTTTCTTTATGCCCCATGGCCCATTTTTTTAAATAATAGTACAATAGGACAACTCTCTCTCCACTGTCAAGAGGGGGGCCGCTAAAATGTTTTGCTCGCAAGGTGAGAAGGGGCCCCCAACACAAATGTGCTTAGGGCCCCTAAAAGGCTAGGGCCGGCTCTGCCTGCATGTGTGGGTATGGATGTGGGTACACAGACACGCAAGCTACTGCAGCCCCTCATGATGAGTTAAGATTTTTGTTGCCCTTCACCCTCATCAAAGTTGCTCGTCCCTGGTATAATGATGCAATAATGCCAAAGGAGGTGTGGCCAATATATCAAATCAAATGTATTTGTCACATACACATGGTTCGCAGATGTTAATGTGAGTGTAGCTAAATGCTTGTGCTTCTACTCCCGACCCTGCAGTAATAACCAACGAGTAATCTAACCTAACAATTCCACAACAACTACCTGATACACACAAGTGTAAAGGAATGAATACGAATATGTACATAAAAATATATGAATGAGTGATACCCGAACGGCATAGGCAAGATGCAGTAGATGGTATAGAGTACAGTATATACATATGAGATGAGTAATGTAGGCTATGTAAACATTATATGAAGTGGCATTGTTTAAAGTGGCTAGTGATACATTGATTGCATCAAATTGTTCCATTATTAAAGTGGCTGGAGTTGAGTCAGAATGTTGGCAGCAGCCACACAATGTTAGTGGTGGCTGTTTAACAGTCTGATGGCCTTGAGATAGAAGCTGTTTTTCAGTCTCTCGGTCCCTGCTTTGATGCACCTGTACTGACCTCGCCTTCTGGATGATAGCAGGGTGAACAGGCAGTGGCTCGGGTGGTTGTTGTCCTTAATGATCTTTTTGGCCTTTCTGTGACATCGGATGGTGTAGGTGTCCTGGAGGGCAGGTAGTTTGCCCCCGGTGATGCGTTGTGCAGACCTCACTACCCTCTGGAGAGCCTTACGGTTATGGGCGGAGCAGTTGCCGTACCAGGCGGTGATACAGCCCGACAGGATGCTCTCAATTGTGCATCTGTAAAGGTTTGTGAGTGTTTTTGGTGACAAGACAAATTTCTTCAGCCTCCTGTTGCGCCTTCTTCACCACGCTGTCTGTGTGGGTGGACCATTTCAGTTTGTCCGTGATGTGTACGCCGAGGAACTTAAAACTCTCCACCCTCTCCACTACTGTCCCGTCGATGTGGATAGGGGGCTGCTCCCTCTGCTGTTTCCTGAAGTCCACGATCATCTCCTTTGTTTTGTTGATATTGAGTGTGAGGATATTTTCCTGACACGACACTACAAGGGCCCTCACCTCTTCCTTGTAGGCCGTCTAGTCGTCGTTGGTAATCAAGCCTACCACTGTAGTGTCGTCTGCAAACTTAATGATTGAGTTGGAGGCTTGCATGGCCACGCAGTCGTGGGTGAACAGGGAGTACAGGAGAGGGCTGAGAACGCACCCTTGTGGGGACCCAGTGTTGAGGATCAGCGGGGTGGAGATATTGTTACCTACCCTCACCACCTGGTGGCGGCCCGTCAGAAAGTCCAGGACCCAGTTGCACACGGCGGGGTCAAGACCCAGGGTCTCGAGCTTAATGGCGAGTTTGGTGGGTACTATGGTGTTAAATGCTGAGCTGTAGTAGACCTATTGGGGCGGTAAGCAAATTGGAGTGGGTCTATGGTGTCAAGTAGGGTGGAGGTGATATATGATCCTTGACTAGTCTCTCAAAGCACTTCATGATGACGGAAGTGAGTGCTATGGGGCGATAGTTGTTTAGCTCAGTCACCTTAGCTTTCTTGGGAACAGGAACAATGTTGGCCCTCTTGAAGCATGTGGGAACAGCAGACTGGGATAAGGATTGATTGAATATGTCTGTAAAGACACCAGCCAGCTGGTCTGCACATGCTCTGAGGACGCGGCTAGGGATGCCGTCTGGGCCGGCAGCCTTGCTGCGGTGAAGGAGAGCCCACAGGTTTTGGTGGCGGGCCGTGTCAGTGGCACTGTATTGTCCTCAAAGCGATCAAAGAAGTTGTTTAGTTTGTCTGGGAGCAAGACAACGGTGTCCGCGACGGGGCTGGTTTTCTTGATTGACTGTAGACCCTGCCACATGCCTCTCGTGTCTGTGCCGTTGAATTGCGACTCTACTTTGTCTATACTGACGCTCAGCTTGTTTGATTGCCTTGCGGAGGGAATAGCTACTCTGTTTGTATTCGGTCATGTTTCCGGTCGCCTTGCCATTATTAAAAGCAGCGGTTTGCGCTTCAGTTTTGCATGAATGCTGCCATCAATCCACGTCTTCTTGTTGGGGAAGGTTTTAATAGTCGTTGTGGGTACAACATCATTTCCTGTTTTAGTTTCTGTCAAAAGGCTGGGAGCACCAAAATGGAGTCGTGGTCAGATTTGCCGAAGGGAGGGCGAGGGAGAGCTTTGTATGCATTGTGGAAGTTAAAGTAACAATGATCCAGAATTTTGCCAGCCCGGGTCGCGCATTTGATATGCTGATAAAATTTAGGGAGCCTTGTTTTCAGATTAGCCTTCTTAAAATCCCCAGCTACAATAAATGCAGCCCCAGGATATGTGGTTTCCAGTTTACATAGAGTCCAATGAAGTTCTTTCAGGGCCGTCGAGGTGTCTGCTTGGGGGGGATGTTGGTTTGGCTGGACTGTGATTATAATCTAAGAGAATTATCTTGGTAGATAATGCGGTCAGCATTTGATTGTAAGGAATTCTAGGTCAGGTGAACAAAAGGACTTGAGTTCCTGTATGTTGTTATGATCACATCACGACTCGTTAATCATAAAGCATACACACTCCCCCTTCTTCTTACCAGAGAGGTGTTTGTTGCTGTCAGCGCGATGCGTGAAGAAACCAGGTGGCTGTACCGACTGTACCGACTCTGATAACATGAGCCAAGTTTCTGTGAAACAGAGACTCTGATGTCTCTCTGGAAGGCAACCCTTGCTCGAATTTTGTCTACCTTGTTGTCAAGAGACTGGACATTGGCGAGTAGTATACTCGGAAGCGGTGGGCGATGTGCCCGTCTACAGAGCCTGACCAGAAGACCGCTCTGTCTGTCCCTTCTGCGGCGCCATTGTTTTGGGTCGCCTGCTGGGATCCGATCCATTGTCCTGGGTTGTGGACCAAACAGAGGATCCGCTTCGGGAAAGTCGTATTCCTGGTCGTAATGTTGGTAAGTTGATGTTGCTCTTATATCCAATAGTTCTTCTCGGCTAATAAGACTTAAGATTTCCTGGGGTAACAATGAAAACAAAAAAAACACTGCATAGTTTCCTAAGAACGCAAAGCGAGGCGGCCATCTCTGTCGGCGCCGGATGTCAGATGATACCGAAGGATTCTGAAGCTTTAACTTATTTGACATATAAAAACACGAGATGTGAAAACAAGCTTCTAATCCTTCAATCTCCTCTACCCCCATTCTACCCAACTGATACAACAGTTTTCCCCTTTATTGTTCATGTTGGGTCTCAATCCTACCATGTTCATGTTGGGTCTCAATCCTACCATGATTTAATCACACACTGACAACTAAGCCTGTTAGTTCACGCTGTTCGGAATTTAATCCCATCCTGAGCAGCAGTGGCAGTGATGGATGGTTTCTCAGTATTTTGGTATTGATGTAATCATCACTTTTAATCATAATTTAAATCTAGTGTGTGACATGTATAATCTATTTATGTTGCGAAATATTTGTGCAGACATTTCACCCTATTTGTGTGTGTGTGCATGTTTCTGTGTGTGTTTGTGTGTGCATGTGCATGTGTCGGACTGATATTCATTTTCTATGTAATGGATGTAATTCATGCATCTTGTCTTGGATGGCCTGTATCCATGGCAACGACAGGTCTGTCATAGCTGTCAGGAGAGGCTCCAAGATGGACTTGAAAGGAAACGCTAAAACCTTCAGCTCTCTGTTATCCTCCTGACCCTCTCTCTCTCTCTCTCTCTCTCTCTCTCTCTCTCTCAGAACCCATTCCTCTTACAGATTAACACTGTCTGCCAGCACGTGGTTAGTTGCAGTAGGGCAGTAGACCCCACTTCACATGTTGTTATTTCAATCCTTTTAGAATGTGGGCTTCATAGACTGGCTACCGGTCGTAGAGCCCTGGCAGAAGTCTGTTGGCGAGAGATTGTTTATGTTACCCTCTCCTCAACATATGTTGTGTTCTGTATGGAGAAACCTTAGTCACCATACATGTTTCTGGTATTTCATCAATATTTTGCTGTTGCAAAACATTTTCGTAGACAGAGCCAGACATTCAAAATAATCAACTTGTTGGTTAGTGGCATTGTTTCACCTTATTTGACCTTTTTTGGAGTAAATTGGTGAAACACACTAATTCTGCACTGCTATATACTGCCCTCTGCTGGGTCAAATTGCACCTGATGATGAAGCGGTCACCGAATAGGTATTTCTACGTTTTGGATATTAATATGTTTGTTTGAGTGTGTTCTGTGGTTCACTGATTAGCCTAATACTTTCACATTTTTTAACAATATTTTCATAACTGCATTTCTCACGTCTTCTCAGGTCATTGGCATATTTATGTTCATACTGTTTTACTTAGTGTCAGAGTAGAGAACGCTGGTGTCAGAGTAGAGAACGCTGGTGTCAGAGTAGAGAACGCTGGTGTCAGAGTAGAGAACGCTGGTGTCAGAGTAGAGAACGCTGGTACAACGGCCGAGGGAATAATGACCTTAATCATAGTGTGGAATCTATGACTATATTTCAACCTTGGTTGAAATGTCTCTGAAATTTGTCAGTGCTCTGGCTTCATGGAGAAACTGTTTAGTGCAGTCATTCCAAGCCACAGTCACACAGCACACGGCCAGTCACTCTGACCAGCTGGAACTCAACAAATATTGACCCAGTCTGCTGCATTTCACACTGACAGCCCTGCCCTGACCTGGTAGCCTGTTAGTACACTGTTTCTGTCTGCTTCATGGGGGGATCCTCATTAGCTGCTACAAAATAAAAACCAAACCTTAATTACTGTAAAGTAACGTTTTATGACGCTCGGAGGCAAGTAATGTGTTACCGTAAAAACCTTAATTACTGTAAAGTAACGTTTTATGACGCTCGGAGGCAAGTAATGTGTTACCGTAAAAACCTTAATTACTGTAAAGTAACGTTTTATGACGCTCGGTGGCAAGTAATGTGTTACCGTAAAAACCTTAATTACTGTAAAGTAACGTTTTATGACGCTCGGAGGCAAGTAATGTGTTACCGTAAAAACCTTAATTACTGTAAAGTAACGTTTTATGACGCTCGGAGGCAAGTAATGTGTTACCGTAAAAACCTTAATTACTGTAAAGTAACGTTTTATGACGCTCGGAGGCAAGTAATGTGTTACCGTAAAAACCTTAATTACTGTAAAGTAACGTTTTATGACGCTCGGAGGCAAGTAATGTGTTACCGTAAAAACCTTAATTACTGTAAAGTAACGTTTTATGACGCTCGGAGGCAAGTAATGTGTTACCGTAAAAACCTTAATTACTGTAAAGTAACGTTTTATGACGCTCGGAGGCAAGTAATGTGTTACCGTAAAAACCTTAATTACTGTAAAGTAACGTTTTATGACGCTCGGAGGCAAGTAATGTGTTACCGTAAAAACCTTAATTACTGTAAAGTAACGTTTTATGACGCTCGGTGGCAAGTAATGTGTTACCGTAAAAACCTTAATTACTGTAAAGTAACGTTTTATGACGCTCGGTGGCAAGTAATGTGTTACCGTAAAAACCTTAATTACTGTAAAGTAACGTTTTATGACGCTCGGTGGCAAGTAATGTGTTACCGTAAAAACCTTAATTACTGTAAAGTAACGTTTTATGACGCTCGGTGGCAAGTAATGTGTTACCGTAAAAACCTTAATTACTGTAAAGTAACGTTTTATGACGCTCGGTGGCAAGTAATGTGTTACCGTAAAAACCTTAATTACTGTAAAGTAACGTTTTATGAAGCTAGGAGGCAAGTAATGTGTTACCGTAAAAACCTTAATTACTGTAAAGTAACGTTTTATGACGCTCGGTGGCAAGTAATGTGTTACCGTAAAAACCTTAATTACTGTGAAGTAGGTAGTTTACCACATCCTGAATGCGCTAAAGGCTTGAAGTAGAAAGTGTGTACAGCACCTGTAATAATCTATAACATAGTAAGTATACACCCAGAACGTGTGTACACTGTAATACTGTAATATCTTACAGTAGAAAGTGTGTACCAACCACACGCTCTATAATCTATAATTTTAAAGTAGAATGTTTCCCCAGCATAATCTAAACATTTAAAGATGAAAGTGTGTGTCAATCTATAATATTGTAGTCTACAGTTTCCTTGCTCCGATTACTGTGTAATTCTTTAAATGATCCCTTCCCCTGGCTCCTGTGTAATTCTTTAAATGATCCCTTCCCCTGGCTCCTGTGTAATTCTTTAAATGATCCCTTCCCCTGGCTCCTGTGTAATTCTTTAAATGATCCCTTCCTCTGGCTCCTGTGTAATTCTTTAAATGATCCCTTCCTCTGGCTCCTGTGTAATTCTTTAAATGATCCCTTCCTCTGGCTCCTGTGTAATTCTTTAAATGATCCCTTCCTCTGGCTCCTGTGTAATTCTTTAAATGATCTCTTCCTCTGGCTCCTGTGTAATTCTTTAAATGATCCCTTCCTCTGGCTCCTGTGTAATTCTTTAAATGATCTCTTCCTCTGGCTCCTGTGTAATTCTGTTAATGATCCCCTGACAGTCTAATGGTTCCTAATCAATACCGTTGGATCACTTTCCTGCTGCTTCCTTTTCATACTGGAACAAACAGCATAAACCCATAATATATCATACGCTACATGGCCAGAAGTATGTGGACACCCCTTCAAATTAGTGCATTCGGCTATTTCAGCCACACCCGTTGCTGACAGGTGTATAAAATTGAGCACACAGCCACACAATCTCCACAGACAAAATTTGGCAGTAGAATGGCCCGTGCTGAAGAGCTCAGTGACTTTCAACGTGGCACCGTCATAGGACAACAAGTCAGTTCGTTTAACTCTCTGCCCCGCTACAGCTGCTCTGGTCAACTGTAAGTGCTGTTATTGTGAAGTGGAACCGTCTAGGAACACCAACGGCTCAGCCGCAAAGTTGTAGGCCACACAAGCTCACAGAAAGGACCTCCGAGTGCTGAAGTAAAATCGTTTGTCCTCAGCTGCAACACTCACTACCGGTTCCAAACTGCCTCTGAAAGCAACTTCTGCGCAATAACTGTTAGTCGGGAGCTTCATGAAATGGGTGTTCCACATACTTTTACTGCATGCTGCATTCATGGTAAATGCTGCATACAGTATGTCGGCTCAATCGGAAATGACCTTCACATTTTTATTGTGCAATCTGTAGCGCTTCAGCAATCCAGATGGACTTGAACCCTCAAATGAATTTAAACACACGTTTGACAACTTCATATCCAATGTCTCAAAGTAGCAGAAAGGTATCAAATATCAGCAATCTGACAGAATGGCTTAATTGTGTTTGATTTCTGTTCATCAGCTTTTCTCCCAGACGGCTTGCAGACAGCTAGGAGTTATAGCTCAGACACCTGTAGGATTGTCAAACCTGTGCCTGCCGACGGTACTTAGCACCTCTGAACAGTGTTGACAGTCAATCTCTTTTGTGTTCACACAGCAAAGACCTTGGAGCCGTCAGCCGCTCAGCCATGTTAACATACTCCAAACCAGAAGGTGGCAGCAGCGTTTGTTTGGCAATGCATGTCCATGTGTGTTACTTTATGGTCTAGTCAGTGTTAGCTAGCTAGATAGCTGCAGTAATGAGGCTATTGTTGTTCATCTCTTGTTGATACTAGCTGAAGGATAAATCACTAGCTAGCAAGATGACAAAGAAACAATTTCATTCGCTCTCCATAATCGCATACAGCCCATAGATCCATTTTTTAGCTAGCTGGATAAAACTAGCAAATAAAGCAAATAAATATACATTGTTTGTATGTGTGCCATTTTGTAGTTTATCAATTTTGCTCCAAATAGCAATTGTTTAAGAGATATATCAGTGAAGACAACCTCTTCCAGGGCAATAGGGGAACCATATTTATCTCAATACCTAGCCAATCATGTCTAACCCAATTAAGGAGGGGGTGAAATGCTAGAGCCAGGAAATACATTTGGTATGGATAGTTCTTCTACATCTTCCTCTCTTTGTAAATGTATACCTTTTATCCAGGGGATGTTTACCTTGCCATATTATTCTTATTTTAACCTTTATTTAACTAGGTAATGTTCTCCAGGTGCTTTGTGATTGGCTCAGTGTTCTGTCACTCATGGGAACAATACTTCACCACAAAATCTTTGCATTTATTTAACTAGGCAAGTCAGTTAAGAACAAATTCTTGTTTTCAATGATGGCCTAGGAACAGTGGGTTAAACTGCCTGTTCAGGGGCAGAACGACAGCTTGGGGGTTTGAACTCGCAACCTTCCGGTTACTAGTCCAACGCTCGGCTACCCTGCCGCCCCATATACACTGAGTGTACAAAACATTAAGGACTACTGTGAAATATATTTTCCATAACCAAACATAGTATTTCAGCTGTTTGAATCTGGTGTCCAAAAACCAAAAGTAAAAGACGCGAAAACCAAACTTAAGACCGGGAAGCATAGAAATAGTGCAGTGAGCTCTTTCAGTGTCTTTGAACGAGGTAGTAGGTGCCAGGCGCACCGCTTTGTGTCAAGAACTGCAATGCTGCATGGGGTTTTCATGCAAAATAGTTTCCCATGTGCATCAAGAATGGTCCACCACCCAAAGGACATCAATCCTACTTTACACAACTGTGCCAAGCATAGAATGCCATTGTATCAAATCAAATGTATTTGTCACATACACATTGTTAGCAGATGTTAATGCGAGTGTAGCGAAATGCTTGTGGTGCAGCGCAAGCATTTTGTATGCTGTAGGGTTAAGATTTCCCTTCACTGGAACTAAGGGGCCCAAACTATGAAAAACAGCCCCAGACCATTATTCCTTCTCCATCAAACTTTACAGTTGACACTATGCATTCGGGCGGATAGCGTTCTCCTGGAATCCGCCAAACCCAGATTCATCTGTCGGACTGCTAGACGTTCAAGCGTGATTCGTCACTTGAGAGAATGCGTTTCCACTGCTCCAGAGTCCAATTACACCACTCCAGCCGACGCTTGGCATTACACATGGTGATCTTAGGCTTGTGTGCGGCTGCTTGGCCATGGAAACCCATTTCATGAAGCTCCTGACTAACTGTTAATGTGCTGACATTGCTTCCAAAGGCTGTTTGGAACTCGGTAGTGAGTGTTGCAACCGAGGACAGGCGGTTTTTACACTCTACGCGCTTCACCACTTCACCAAAAGTCTTAAGCAACATTTCTATTGGATTTTTTTGTTGGAATTCTTTTGGAATTGTTTGGAACTTTATTGGGAATTCTTTTAGAATTGTTGGAACTTTATTGGGAATTATTTTATAATTGTTGGAACTTTACTGGGAATTCTTTTATAATTGTTGGAACTTTACTGGGAATTCTTTTGGAAATGTTGGAACTTTATTGGGAGTTCTTTTGGAAATGTTGGAACTTTATTGGGAGTTCTTTTGGAAATGTTGGAACTTTATTGGGAATTATTTTATAATTGTTGGAACTTTATTGGGAATTATTTTATAATTGTTGGAACTTTATTGGGAATTATATTATAATTGTTGGAACTTTATTGGGAATTATTTTATAATTGTTGGAACTTTATTGGGAATTATTTTATAATTGTTGGAACTTTATTGGGAGTTCTTTTGGAAATGTTGGAACTTTATTGGGAATTCTATTCCAATCCAATAGCACTAGGATTCTGATCCCTCTCTCTCTCTCTCTCTCTCTCTCTCTTTCTCTGTGTGTTATGCGTCAAACAGCAGTGCTTCCTGTAAGTGCATGGTGTAACTCTGCCTTGACACAGTGACCTGTGGCTGGGCTCTCAGGGAGTATTCTGTGTCGTTCCCCTCATAGAACCATCACTGATCTCCTCCTCTCTGAACTCCCTCTGTATGGGCTAACTGATCTCCTGCCTTTTCTTCTCTATGGACGTGCAACTGCACTATAAAGGGAAGGACTAACCCTGGGCAGGGCATCTTAACATCCCTGACACTCCCGGATCACTGACCACAAATGTGGGATGAGAGAAGAGATGATGAGAGAAGATAAGAACTCCAGTTGATCTGATCGTTACCATTTGTTGTGTTCTTCTTTCCTTCAAGAAAACAAAAACTTCTAATCTTGTTTGGGGACAGCGAGTTCATGAGTTGTTGATTGAGCTTGTGATTCGGTGTTCCTTTCTTTTTCTGACTATGCGTCATCAACAGTCAGACCCATCACAGCACCAGTTTACCTGATTCAGTTGGACGTGACTTTGGGCTCTTGTTTGGACTTTCAGTACGGCTCAGCTCTCTTCTTCTCTTTACATTTTCCCCACATTTTGAATCGTCACACTTGGTCTGCTTCTATTTGTCTATGCCTGATTACAGACCAGTTTCTTCCAGACCAACCCAGCCAAGCCGCCACCATGCCCATCCGCATCATGTGCAGCATCTCCTTCTCGGCCGACGACGAGCCCAGAGGACTGGGAAAAGACGGCTTTGACGACCGCTACCGCAAGGGGATCAAATCCGGTGATGGCGGCGGTCGGGGGGATTACCGGGAGGACGGGTGTGATGAATTGGATGTGTATGATGAAGAGGAAGACGACGCCAGCCAGTTAGACAGCCTCGCAGAGTTCTTCGACGGCTGCTCACTCCACGGCGCCAACCACATCTTCGCAGAAGACAAGAAGTTCAGCGTGCGTCAGGGCCTCTGGGCCATCGTCTTCCTGTTAGCACTCTCTGCTTTCCTCCTCCAGGTGTTCGACCGTGTCGTCTACTACCTGTCCTACGATCACATCACAATGCTGGACGAGAGAAATGCCCCAAACTTGACCTTCCCGGCCGTCACCTTCTGCAACTACAACTACTTCCGCCGCTCCCAGATCAGTTATAGTGACCTGCTGTTCATGGGCCAGCTGCTGGGGTATGAAGACAACATGGCCCCTGGGATCCCCCTGGCCCCCGAGCCCGACCGCCAGGGATCCAGGTTCAGCCTCGATGAGTTCCACAACCGCACCAGACACCGTATAGAAGATATGCTGCTGGAGTGCAACTTCAGAGGGAAAGAGTGTGGCCCGGAGGCCTTCAGAGAGGTACAGTAGCCGGTTAGTGATTATTAGTATTGCCGCTGGTGATAAAAGTGATAATAGAATAACTTCGGAGGGATAGAGTGTGGTCCCGAAACCTTCCAAGACTACTACTACTGCTAGCTACAGATGTAATCTAGTTGTCTCAGAGCCTTTCTTGCACATTTCATGGGGTTTACAGTGTGCTGATGTAATCTAGCTGTTTCCAAGCCTTTCTTACACATGTCATGGGGTTTACAGTGTACAGATGTAATCTAGCTGTCTCCGAGCCTTTCTTGCACATTACAGTGCTTCCATTTTTTCCTTAATATTGCAACACTGGGAAATCCATTGCAATTGAAGGGAATTGTTGTGTAGCGTAGTCAGTGAAAGTAAATGGATAGAGATGTATTGATATTTGGGCTTTTGACTGCACTTTGCCATTGTCCCCTTGACTGTTAGCTCTAGATAAAACATGGTTTGCATGCTGAATGGCAGGCTGTTATTTGTGGACAATGCTCTGCCACATCAGCATATTGATTTCACTATAACCTTTGCACAGAATATCGCTCTGACTACGAATGACTGAATTTCATCAGTATCATGTTTATGCATCAGGCAATAATGACAGTGTTCTGTTTTTACCCGGCCTGACAGGAATGTGATATCTTTATTTGAAATCCCTCGATATCACCTGTTGACAGTTTTGACAGCATTTCTTGGAGTCGCTTTCAAGATTCCCTGAAATCACTTCTGCAGCACATCTCAATCCATGACCAGTCTTCTCCTTCCTAACACCCTGACCCTAACACTAACCCTGCCCCTGACCCTAACCCTGACCATAACCCTGACCCTAACCCTAACCCTAACCCTGACCCTAACCCTAACCCTAACCCTGACCCTAACCCTGACCCTAACCCTGACCCTAACCCTGACCCTAACCCTGACCCTGACCCTAACCCATCCACCTCCTAGAGGCATAGATAATAGGAATAGATTTATCATATTGTCTATATAATATAAAATGTAGACATAGATTATACTTGACTGGGTCCTGTTATCCTTAAAAAAATACTGATAATCATCTGTACTTTCAAACCAACAACCTCAACCCTTATCACAGATATTAGAGAATAAACAGAAGGCAATGCACCTCCGCCAGCACAGCCTCGTTTTAACTGGAAAAATCGTTATTAATGGGCAGTTAATGTACAAGATCGGCAGCTGTTTTCTGAGAACCAAAGATAACCCGATAACTGCTTTGCTAAGAAATAACTATACATTTTTTGCTGAAGGAGAACAGAGAGAATAATATTCACATTAAGTGTGTGAAATGGAAGAAAAGTCCAGGGCCAAGCACTCAAGTGGGTGGCTTGCACCTTCATCACGGTATCCATGGTGACCCATTTTTCCTCTCAGAGACACAAGGTAAAGTTGCATCGATTCCCTATGTTCATGCTGTGTTGTATAGGACTCTATTTTTTAATGAACCAAAACATTTGGAACACATGCTCTGTCCATGACATAGACTGACATAGGATGCCTTATTGGTACCGAACGGCAAGCGGTACTGGAGCGCCAAGTCGAGGTCCAAAAGGCTTCTTAACAGCTTCTACCCCCAAGCCATAAGCCTCCTAAACAGTTAATCAAATGGCTACCCAGACCCCTCATTGACACTGCTGCTACTCTCTGTTTATAATCTATGCATAGTCACTTTAACTCTACCTACATGTACATATTACCTCAATTACCTCAACTAACCGGTGCCCCCGCACATTGACTCTGTACCGGTACCCCCTGTATTTAGCCTCCACATTGACTCTGTACCGGTACCCCCTGTATATAGCCTCCACATTGACTCTGTACCGGCAACCCTGTATATAGCCTCCACATTGACTCTGTACCGGCAACCCTGTATATAGCCTCCACATTGACTCTGTACCGGCAACCCTGTATTTAGCCTCCACATTGACTCTGTACCGTAACACCCTGTGTAAAGCCTCCATATTGACTCTGTACCGTAACACCCTGTATATAGCCTCCACATTGACTCTGTACCGGTACCCCCTGTATAAAGCCTCCACATTGACTCTGTACCGTAACACCCTGTATAAAGCCTCCACATTGACTCTGTACCGTAACACCCTGTATATAGCCTCCACATTGACTCTGTACCGGCACCCCCTGTTTATAGCCTCCACATTGACTCTGTACCAGTACCCCCTGTATATAGCCTCCACAATGACTCTGTACCGGCACCCCCTGTTTATAGCCTCCACATTGACTCTGTACCGGCACCCCCTGTATATAGCCTCCTCATTGACTCTGTACCGGTATCCCCTGAATATAGCCTCCACATTGACTCTGTACCGTAACCCCCTGTATATAGCCTCCACAATGACTCTGTACCTATACCCCCTGTATGTAGCCTCCACAATGACTCTGTACCTATACCCCCTGAATATAGCCTCCACATTGACTCTGTACCGTAACCCCCTGTATATAGCCTCCACAATGACTCTGTACCTATACCCCCTGTATATAGCCTCCACATTGACTCTGTACCGGCACCCCCTGTTTATAGCCTCCACATTGACTCTGTACCAGTACCCCCTGTATATAGCCTCCACATTGACTCTGTACCGGCACCCCCTGTTTATAGCCTCCACATTGACTATGTACCGGCACCCCCTGTATATAGCCTCCACATTGGCTCTGTACCGGTACCCCCTGTATATAGCCTCCACATTGACTCTGTACCGGTACCCCCTGTATATAGCCTCCACATTGACTCTGTACCGGTACCCCCTGTTTATAGCCTCCACATTGACTCTGTACCGGTACCCCCTGTATATAGCCTCCACATTGACTCTGTACCGGTACCCCCTGTATATAGTCTCCACATTGACTCTGTACCGGTACCCCCTGTTTATAGCCTCCACATTGACTCTGTACCGGTACCCCCTGTATATAGCCTCCACATTGACTCTGTACCGTAACACCCTGTATATAACCTCCACATTGACTCTGTACCGGCACCCCCTGTATATAGCCTCCACATTGAATTTTTACCAGTACCCCCTGTATATAACCTCCACATTGACTCTGTACCGGCACCCCCTGTATATAGCCTCCACATTGGCTCTGTACCGTAACACCCTGTATATAGCCTCCACATTGACTCTGTACCGTAACACCCTGTATATAGCCTCCACATTGACTCTGTACCGGTACCCCCTGTATATAGCCTCCACATTGACTCTGTACCGTAACACCCTGTATATAGCCTCCACATTGACTCTGTACCGTAACACCCTGTATAAAGCCTCCACATTGACTCTGTACCGTAACACCCTGTATATAGCCTCCACATTGACTCTGTACCGTAACACCCTGTATATAGCCTCCACATTGACTCTGTACCGTAACACCCTGTATAAAGCCTCCACATTGACTCTGTACCGTAACACCCTGTATAAAGCCTCCACATTGACTCTGTACCGTAACACCCTGTATATAGCCTCCACATTGACTCTGTACCATAACACCCTGTATATAGCCTCGCTTGTCTACACTTACAGCCTCTGTGACAAATACAATTCTATGTCACTTGTTAAATCCACTTCAATCAGTGTAGATGAAGGGGAGGAGACAGGATTTGTAAGCCTTGAGACAATTGCTGAACCTGGCGTAAGGGCTGTATAATGCTAGTGCGGTTGTTTTTACATGAAGAAATTGCAAACTAACGTGACTTTGACACTTGCGCCTACTTACAGCCAGCCGAAAATAGAGGCCGGAATTTCCTGCGTGAACCAGTGCAGCCTTGTGTTTTTATTTTGAATAATTGACTCAGTTTTTTGTTTGTTACACACAATTGGATCAGAGCACTGTAGTACAAAACATATATTTATAAAGAGAGGAGTTTAGAGTAGGGTAGCAGTGTTATTGGTGTTGAGGTATATCAACATATCCTGTCAGGGATGTCTTCATAATACTATCCCTCCTCCGCTGAGTGGTTAGGTCCACTGGGACTAACAACACCTCCGGTGATGTATGTATCCCTCTGCTGAGTAGTTAGATCCACTGGGACATATAAAGACCCTGGAAATGGAAGATAAACACAACCATCAGTGAAATAAACACCAGGCTGGAGTTGGCGGTTAAAATCCCTAGTGGGAGAGAGACTTAGAAAACCCCAAAGATAATACATAATGTATTTATCCACACACCTCTCCCCTGTCAGTGTGTACAACCAATAGGGAGTATTTATCTGGAGTCATTTGGTCATTGGAACCAATAGATGAGATGATGAGACAAAATTATTCCACTCTTTATTATCATAAGCTTTGTGTTGGTGGAGAAGGAAAGTGTGTGTGTGTGTGTGTGTGTGTGTGTGTGTGTGTGTGTGTGTGTGTGTGTGTGTGTGTGTGTGTGTGTGTGTGTGTGTGTGTGTGTGTGTGTGTGTGTGTGTGTGTGTGTGTGTGTGTGTGTGTGTGTGTGTGTGTGTGTAAATGCTTGCGTCCGTGTGTGTGTTGGTTTTTGCCCTAGCACTACACAGCTGATTCAAATAACCAAAGCTTAATGATTAGTTGATTATTTTAATTAGCTGTGGACTGCTAGAGCAACAATAAAAAACGCTCACCCCTTGGGCTCCACAGGCCTGAGTTTGGGAAACACTGCTCTAAGCACTGCCCTGGGTCTGTATCAAATTATCTTCACTCATTTCCCCTGCAGTAAATAGATAGGTGTCCTGTCCAGAGCAGAGCTATAGAAAGGTGCCTTCAACAGGGCTAGTTGGACACACACACACACACACACACACACACACAGACAGACAGAGGGCTCAGCTTACTGCATTCTGTCCCAGGGCAGCAGAATATGATCAGGCCTGGAGCACTGGAAGGACAAGAAGGAAGGATGGAGAGGCAGCAGCTACATCCTGACTCTATCCATTAGTCCCGGATCCCTTTACATCCCAACTCAGCATCACCGTCACCGCATGAACACTTAGGTTTCAACCTTCTGCTGTCTCCTCGAGAACATAGAGCTGAACTTCTGCTGTCTCCTCGAGAACATAGAGCTGAACTCCTGCTGTCTCCTCGAGAACATAGAGCTGAACTTCCGCTGTCTCCTCGAGAACATAGAGCTGAACTTCTGCTGTCTCCTCGAGAACATAGAGCTGAACTCCTGCTGTCTCCTCGAGAACATAGAGCTGAACTTCTGCTGTCTCCTCGAGAACATAGAGCTGAACTTCTGCTGTCTCCTCGAGAACATAGAGCTGAACTTCCGCTGTCTCCTCGAGAACATAGAGCTGAACTTCTGCTGTCTCCGCGAGAACATAGAGCTGAACTTCTGCTGTCTCCTCGAGAACATAGAGCTGAACTTCCGCTGTCTCCTCGAGAACATAGAGCTGAACTTCTGCTGTCTCCTCGAGAACATAGAGCTGAACTTCTGCTGTCTCCTCGAGAACATAGAGCTGAACTTCTGCTGTTTCCTCAAGAACATAGAGCTGAACTTCTGCTGTCTCCTCGAGAACATAGAGCTGAACTTCTGCTGTCTCCTCGAGAACATAGAGCTGAACTCCTGCTGTTTCCTCGAGAACATAGAGCTGAACTTCTGCTGTCTCCTCGAGAACATAGAGCTGAACTTCCGCTGTCTCCTCGAGAACATAGAGCTGAACTTCCGCTGTCTCCTCGAGAACATAGAGCTGAACTTCTGCTGTCTCCTCGAGAACATAGAGCTGAACTTCTGCTGTCTCCTCGAGAACATAGAGCTGAACTTCTGCTGTTTCCTCAAGAACATAGAGCTGAACTTCTGCTGTTTCCTCAAGAACATGGAGCTGACCTTCTGGTGACTCCTTAAGAACATATAGCTGAACTGCAAAGTGGCCTCCTCTTGCTTTAGCCACCTGTTCCTGTGATGCTGTTAGACCATGTTGGGTGCATGTGGAAAGGATATCGTTCCTATGCAACGTGCAATCCTTCAACTGATGCAGACAGTATTGTTCCCTATGTTGTAGACAACACTACTCACAGTTTATGTAGAGGTCTTTTACAGTGTGCCTGTAATGGTGTCCTACTCACCCTGACGATGGTAGATGGAAAGATTGGAATCGTGTCCTTCACTCTACTAGTGGTTATCTGTAATCTGTGTGTGTGTGTGTGTGTGTGTGTGTGCGCGCATGCGTGTGTGTGTATGTTTGTGTGTGTGTGTAGATTGCCTATTTGACCTTGACTCAACTAGTAGTTCTGTGTTGCTTGGCTCTGGGTAGTTGGATTAAAGCAACCAGATACTGAAGCTGTGGCCCCAGGGGGCACCAAGTGGCTGACGACAACACAGACACATCAAATATTAAACAGAGTGAGAAACAGATGTCCTGCCTTCTGATTTCCCTTTGCCTCCTCCGTAGCCTCAATAGCATGGGATCCTTCAGTTCACCATTCAATGGACCTGATTGATTGATTGATTGATTGATTGATTGATTGATTGATTGATTGATTGATTGAAGGAAGGAAGGAAGGACAGGCTACTCAAACTGGAGACGACATATCTGCGGTGACATATATACTGTTCTATATATACAGTTCTATATACTGTTCTATATATACAGTTCTATATACTGTTCTATATATACTGTTCTATATTGAAGTGTTCTCTCTACAAGCCACTATGTATCCCATGCAGGGTTGGGTAGGTTACGTTCTTAATGTAATCCCTTACAGTTACTAGTTACCCACTAGTTGTAATCAAGTAACGATTACATTAGAAGAAGACAAACCAGGAATATTACCGATTGATTGACATAAATCAATGTTAGAGTTTACACAGCTGTCCATTAGTGGATGATGTATTTTACTTTATGGGTTATGTATACTTTTAACTCATTACTTTCTACTTCAATACAGATAATTAAATGATTAGACTTCATATTAAAAACCAAATCTGTTAGATTTTTCAGTCATTCCAATTAATTAAATATCCCTTGATCTTCAAGAATAGGACTTGGAAATATTGAAATATAGATAGATTAGTCTAATTGTTTTACCTAAAAATAACCAGAAAAATAAGGACGTATTGACCTACTCTGTTGTTTATGTTGTTGTCATGGACGACTGATTGGGCTCACTGCTTCGAAACATGGGTGAAATATCAATGCTGCTCTCATGGAATGGCACACTTTGAGCACTACTGAAAAGTGCTAGTTGCATGACTTGAATAATGAATGCCATGTGCTGCATAGGCCTATTGTTTATGTTGCTGACACCATAGAATTAGGAATTACATTACTGACTGAATTTAATAGGATTCTCTATGGGTGCCATTTTGATACCACCATAGGTCTATCAGAAGTGTGCGAGTTCAAGCATATGTCTAATAGGCCTTTGGAGTTTTTGGGTGAATCAGCACTAATTAGATTGAGCAATAAAAGCCCTATTCGTGGTCTTCTTTAAATAAACCTATTTTTGACTGTAGCTGTGGAGCACAATACTATGGAGGAGTTCAGAAGGGAGGAACTCCCTGAAACCCTTATTCTATAGAGACTGGGATTCACACTATGCCTATGCAGCTGTTGGAAGAGAGCATTTTTCATTGGCTGCCTGCTGGTTGCATAAACAATGATTGACAGGCAGCTTTAATTAAACTTCTTCAATTCAATCATTATTGGGTTAAAATATACATTTGTGAACAGCCATCCACAACAAACACAATAATTTAGAGAGCAGCAGTTTTATTCACATCATTGAGCTAGCAGCAGTGTGATTCACATCACTGAGAGAGCAGCAGTGTGATTCACATCACTGAGAGAGCAGCAGTGTGATTCACATCGATGAGAGAGCAGCAGTGTGATTCACATCGTTGAGAGAGCAGCAGTGTGATTCACATCACTGAGAGAGCAGCAGTGTGATTCACATCACTGAGAGAGCAGCAGTGTGATTCACATCGATGAGAGAGCAGCAGTGTGATTCACATCGTTGAGAGAGCAGCAGTGTGATTCACATCACTGAGAGAGCAGCAGTGTGATTCACATCACTGAGAGAGCAGCAGTGTGATTCACATCGATGAGAGAGCAGCAGTGTGATTCACATCGTTGAGAGAGCAGCAGTGTGATTCACATCACTGAGAGAGCAGCAGTGTGATTCACATCGATGAGAGAGCAGCAGTGTGATTCACATCGTTGAGAGAGCAGCAGTGTGATTCACATCACTGAGAGAGCAGCAGTGTGATTCACATCACTGAGAGAGCAGCAGTGTGATTCACATCGATGAGAGAGCAGCAGTGTGATTCACATCATTGAGAGAGCAGCAGTGTGATTCACATCACTGAGAGAGCAGCAGTGTGATTCACATCGATGAGAGAGCAGCAGTGTGATTCACATCGTTGAGAGAGCAGCAGTGTGATTCACATCGTTGAGAGAGCAGCAGTGTGATTCACATCACTGAGAGAGCAGCAGTGTGATTCACATCGTTGAGAGAGCAGCAGTGTGATTCACATCACTCAGAGAGCAGCAGTGTGATTCACATCGTTGAGAGAGCAGCAGTGTGATTCACATCACTGAGACAGCAGCAGTGTGATTCACATCATTGCTATGTAGCTTTCAATAAAAGACCTAAGCGATATCCGTATTTCCCGTAGGCTATACCACTGGTTACCAACTCCAGTCCTCCAGTACTTCAACACTGGTTCCCAACTCCAGTCCTCCAGTACCCCCAACAGTGGTTCCTAACCCCAGTCCTCCAGTACCCCCAACAGTGGTTCCTAACCCCAGTACCCCAACAGTGGTTCCTAACCCCAGTGCCCCCAACAGTGGTTACCAACTCCAGTCCTCCAGTACCACCAACAGTGGTTCCCAACTCCAGTCCTCCAGTACCCTCAACAGTGGTTCCCAACTCCAGTCCTCCAGTACCCTCAACAGTGGTTCCCAACTCCAGCCCTCTAGTACCCTCAACAGTGGTTCCCAACTCCAGTCCTCCAGTACCCCCAACAGTGGTTCCCAACTCCAGTCCTCCAGTACCCCCAACAGTGGTTCCCAACTCCAGTCCTCCAGTACCCCCAACAGTGGTTCCCAACTCCAGTCTTCCAGTACACCCATCAGTGGTTCCCAACTCCAGTCCTCCAGTACCCCCAACAGTGGTTCCCAACTCCAGTCCTCCAGTACCCCTAACAGTGGTTACCAACTCCAGTCCTCCAGTACCCCCAACAGTGGTTCCCAACTCCAGTCCTCCAGTACCCCCATCAGTGGTTCCCAACTCCAGTCCTCCAGTACCCCCAACAGTGGTTCCCAACTCCAGTCCTCCAGTACCCCCAACAGTGGTTCCCAACTCCAGTCCTCCAGTACCCCCATCAGTGGTTCCCAACTCCAGTCCTCCAGTACCCCCAACAGTGGTTCCCAACTCCAGTCCTCCAGTACCCCCAACAGTGGTTCCTAACTCCAGTCCTCCAGTACCCCCAACAGTGGTTCCCAACTCCAGTCCTCCAGTACCCCCAACAGTGGTTCCCAACTCCAGTCCTCCAGTACTTCAACAGTGGTTACCAACTCCAGTCCTCCAGTACCAACAACAGTGGTTCCCAACTCCAGTCCTCCAGTACCACCAACAGTGGTTACCAACTCCAGTCCTCCAGTACCAACAACAGTGGTTCCCAACTCCAGTCCTCCAGTACCCCCAACACTGGTTCCCAACTCCAGTCCTCCAGTACCCCCAACAGTGGTTCCCAACTCCAGTCCTCCAGTACTTCAACAGTGGTTCCCAACACCAGTCCTCCAGTACCAACAACAGTGGTTCCCAACTCCAGTCCTCCAGTACCCCCAACAGTGGTTACCAACTCCAGTCCTCCAGTACCACCAACAGTGGTTACCAACTCCAGTCCTCCAGTACCACCAACAGTGGTTCCCAACTCCAGTCCTCCAGTACCCCCAACAATGGTTCACAACTCCAGTCCTCCAGTACCAACAACAGTGGTTCCCAACTCCAGTCCTCCAGTACCCCCAACAATGGTTCACAACTCCAGTCCTCCAGTACCAACAACACTGGTTCCCAGCTCCAGTCCTCCAGTACCCCCAACAGTGGTTCCCAACACCAGTCCTCCAGTACCCCCAACAATGGTTCCCAACTCCAGTCCTCCAGTACCCCCAACAGTAGTTCCCAACTCCAGTCCTCCAGTACCCCCAACAATGGTTCCCAAATCCAGTCCTCCAGAACCCCCAACAGTGGTATCCAACTCCAGTCCTCCAGTACCCCCAACAGTGGTATCCAACTCTAGTCCTCCAGTACCCCCAACAGTGGTATCCAACTCCAGTCCTCCAGTGGTTCCCAACTCTCCAAATAAATGCATTTGGTGTGTCATCATAGTAGACTCTGACTCTGACTGTGTCAGACTCACTCAGGTGGAGCAAACTTAAACTGGCACCTTTTTTCAAAGCTGAATTGAATGTCATTGAGAAAACAGAAAGTTGGCATAATGTATTTTTTCATAAAACATCCTTTCTGAATTTAAAAGTATTCCAAGAAGTAATCATAGCGTTTTTAAAAAGTATCTGTAATCTGATTACAATATTTTAGCTAGTAACATAGCAGATTACAGTTACAGTTTTTTGTAATCAGTTACATGTCATCCCCAACTCCCCAACCCTGAGTGGTGAAACTGAGCATTTCAGTTTGGATTCTATTGCTTCAATACAATACCTCCCAAACTCTCAATTCTAAAGTCTAAAGTCTAAATTCTAAACTCTAAATTCTAAAGTCTAAACTCTAAAGTCTGAACTCTAAACTCTAAATTCTAAAGTCTAAATTCTAAACTCTAAATTCTAAAGTCTAAACTCTAAAGTCTGAACTCTAAACTCTAAATTCTAAAGTCTAAATTCTAAAGTCTAAATTCTAAACTCTAAAGTCTGAACTCTAAAGTCTAATCTCTAAATTCTAAAGTCTATATTCTAAACTCTAAACTTTAAATTCTAAACTCTAAACTCTAATGTCTAAATTCTAAAGTCTAAATTCTAAACTCTAAACTCTAAATTCTAAAGTCTATATTCTAAACTCTAAAGTCTAAACTTTAAATTCTAAAGTCTAAACTCTAAAGTCTAAACTCTAAAGTCTAAACTGTAAAGTATAAACTGTAAAGTCTAAACTCTAAATTCTAAAGTCTATATTCTAAACTCTAAAGTCTGAACTCTAAAGTCTAAATTCTAAACTGTAAAGTCTAAAGTCTGAACTCTAAAGTCTAAACTCTAAATTCTAAAGTCTATATTCTAAACTCTAAAGTCTAAACTTTAAATTCTAAAGTCTAAACTCTAAAGTCTAAACTGTAAAGTCTAAACTGTAAAGTCTAAACTCTAAATTCTAAAGTCTATATTCTAAACTCTAAAGTCTGAACTCTAAAGTCTAAATTCTAAACTGTAAAGTCTGAACTCTAAACTCTAAACTCTAAATTCTAAAGTCCAAATTCTAAAGTCTAAAGTCTGAACTCTAAAGTCTAAATTCTAAACTGTAAAGTCTAAAGTCTGAACTCTAAAGTTTTCGCAGACATCCGAGTCCTTGCGCTGTATTAAAATCATGGTTGTAATGACGTCAATTCAACCAGTGTTGAAATGACGTTAAATGGCAGTAAGGCTAGGATGTGTCTCTGGTGAAAGGAGGTGTGCTATATAGGGAATATGGTGTCATTTGAGGCTGGTCAATTGATTGAATTCGGTCTTCAGTCATCACTGGCTGCTGTCTCACCAAGACTCGACAGAGGTCACTGTAGTCCCCATGGAGAGACTGAGGCACGATGCGTCTGGCCTTCCAATGATCTGAAATGTTAGAGCACAGCCTGGAGCAGTTACACATTCTGGTTTCTAGACTGGTGATTACTGTTGTAAATCAATTCAAAGTTTACAAATTGATTATATTTGTTTTAATTGCTCACGTATTCAGAGTTGGTAAGTTGAACAAAATGTTGTCTGAAGCTATG
>NC_143028.1:75527500-75540000 GCF_057628025.1 Oncorhynchus mykiss
GTGTATGGAGTGGGGGATTGTTATTATGTGTATGGAGTGGGGGATTATTATTATGTGTATGGAGTGGGGGATTGCACAAACCTTCTGGAAGATCTGATGAAGGAGAAGATGGCAGATGGGAAAAACAGGAGGAAAGTGGAATATTTTTTGAGTGAATATGGAGGATCACACAGAAGTTTTGGAAGAGCTACAGGAGGAAATTGAACCGCTGAGTTTGGACATGATAAAGAATAATCTGGTCCAGTAGGAGTGATATTTTTGGAGAACGTGGACCCTTGCCTTTTGGCAGATCCATTTGTGGTTTCAGGGTTGGTGAGAAAGGACTTGGTTGCAGTTGAATCAGTGAAGGTAACCTAGGTAACCTAGTGAACCTTCTCAAACTGAAATGGTCCACCCACACAGACAGCGTGGTGAAGAAGGCGCAGCAGCGCCTCTTCAACCTCAAGAGGCTGAAGAAATTCGGCTTGTCACCAAAAACACTTACAAACCTTTACAGATTCACAATCGAGAGCATCCTGTCGGGCTGTATTACCGCCTGGTACGGCAGCTGCTCCGCCCATAACCGTAAGGCTCTCCAGAGGGTAGTGAGGTCTGCACAACGCATCACCGGGGGCAAACTACCTGCCCTCCAGGACACCTACACCACCCGATGTCACAGAAAGGCCAAAAAGATCATCAAGGACAACAACCACCCGAGCCATTGCCTGTTCACCCCTCTAACATCCAGAAGGCGAGGTCAGTACAGGTGCATCAAAGCTGGGACCGAGAGATTGAGAAACAGCTTCTATCTCAAGGCCATCAGACTGTTAAACAGCCATCACTAACATTGAGTGGCTGCTGCCAACATACTGACTCAACTCCAGCCACTTTAATAATGGAACAATTTGATGTAATCAATTTATCACTTGCCACTTTATATCAAGCTTACATACCCTACATTACTCATCTCATATGTATATACTGTACTCTATACCATCTACTGCATCTTGCCTATGCCGTTCGGCCATCACTCATTTATATATTTTTATGTACATATTCGTATTCATTCCTTTACACTTGTGTGTATAAGGTAGCTGTTGTGAAATTGTTAGGTTAGATTACTCGTTGGTTATTACTGCAGGGTCGGGAGTAGAAGCACAAGCATTTAGCTACACTCACATTAACATCTGCTAACCACGTGTATGTGACCAATACATTTGATTTGATTTGACGTAACCTGTTGTGGACTTGTGATATGTGTTTATGTTTCTACTGGCCAGAGGGAGCAGGCAACGCAACTTGGGTCAAGATCTGTTTCTTGCTTTGCTCTTAGGAACAGAGCACCATTTGAAAGCAGGGATTTCTGGGGTAGCACTAAGTGGGGAGATGGAGCAATTGAAGTTGAAGATTCCTGGTGTTTGTGACACCCGTCGTTTTGGTGCTTCGCAGACTTGGTGGGGAGACAGAGTCACTATCAGTTATTTCATTTATCCTGTTAGAGCTTTTGTGGCGAATCCACTGAGCTGTTTCAGGTGCAACGTTTATGGTCATGTCGCAGCAGTGTGTAGGAGGGAGATTCCATGATGTGAGAAGTATACAGGAGAGCATGGGACAGAGGATTGTCTAGTTTCACTGGGTAAATTTGTTTGTGTTAACGGTAGGGGGTGCTGGGGGTCTGGTGCCATGTTGCTGCTGGTCAGAAGTTGACAGAGAACACATTCTCATTTACCGCAACAGTTATAGGGGAGAGGAGGGGGGATGTATGAGCCAAATAAGTAAGTGCCATGGGATATTTAGTGACCACAGAGAGTCAGGACACCCATTTAACCTACCATCTGAAAGATGGCACCTCACACAGGACAATGTCCCCAATCACTGCCCTGGGGCATTGGGATCTTTAGTGACCACAGAGAGTCAGGACACCCATTTAACCTACCATCTGAAAGATGGCACCTCACACAGGGCAATGTCCCCAATCACTGCCCTGGGGCATTGGGATCTTTAGTGACCACAGAGAGTCAGGACACCCATTTAACCTACCATCTGAAAGATGGCACCTCACACCGGGCAATGTCCCCAATCACTGCCCTGGGGCATTGGGATCTGTTTTTACACCAGAGGAAAGAGTACCTGGCCCTCCAACACCATCTGGTCTCCCATCCAGGGACCGACCAGGACCAACCCTACTTTGCGTCAGATGCAAGCCAGCAGTGGGATGCAGGGTGGCCTGGTGCAGGAGCCGATAGGGTCAAAGTTGCGGAATGGGGTGGTTAATTTTTAATGAGTATAGGTGGTGTTGTCTAGGGCTATATTTCACTATCCTGGAGAAACAGGACTAATGAAGAGAATTTCATGTAGGTAGGCTGTGACTGGCCTCACACTCCGGTACTGCAGGTGGCGGTGTATGCACCTAACAGTTAGATGCGATCCGCAAACCAAATCGTAGAGAAGAAGAAGAAGACAGTCATTCTGAATGCAGGTTGTGGGTAAATTAAAATTCAATTTGTTGGATATCCCAACTCTGGCTGGATCCCAATAGGAATAACATGAACATAATGTGACTTGCAGGCCTGATGTGGCCTGTAAACGCTGAGTATTAGGGTAAAACTAGGCCTCAAAATAAGGCCTTATGAGATATGTCATGTATTGTCATAAAGATAGTATATTGGAGGTGTGTCTTAGTGGGGGCGTGGCTTTCACTGTCAATATGGATGGGTGAGGGTGGATGGGCGAGGGTGGATGGAGTCCTAGTACACACGAGAACACACATGCACACTCTCTCTGTCTCTCTCGTTTCCTCTCAGTCTCTGTCTCTCTTCACACACACACAGCTTTCTCCCTTCTTAATAAGTCCTGCTCTGTCTGTGTATCTGCCCTCTGATATGTGGACTAACTCCCCCGCCTCAAATTCCCTCCAAATGTCCCAACTCCCTCCAAGCCTTCCAACTGTCTCCTATCTCCTCCAACTCCCTCCAAGCCCTCCAACTGTCTCCTATCTCCTCCAACTCCCTCCAAGCCCTCCAACTGTCTCCTATCTCCTCCAACTCCATCCAAGCCCTCCAACTGTCTCCTATCTCCTCCAACTCCCTCCAAGCCCTCCAACTGTCTCCTATCTTCTCCAACTCTCTCCAAGCCCTCCAACTGTCTCCTATATTTTCCATCTCCTTCCAAGCCCTCCAACTGTCTCCTATATTTTCCATCTCCTTCCAAGCCTTCCAACTGTCTCCAATCTATCTATACACCAACCATTTAATAAGCTCTGTAAACTGTCGGTAAGTAGATGGAGAGCTGGGGAACGTTTTTCAAACTCTAGGGATACTTCCAGAATGGCACACTATTCCCTATATATTGCACTACTTTTGACCAGAGCTCACACATAGTGCAGCCCAAGTGTTCCTGGAGGGAGAGAGAAGTACAAGAAGTATATGTCTCAAGAGAAGTTCTCTCTTTTCGTGCTAATGGCTGGAGCGGAATCAGTGGAATGGTATCAAATAGATCAAACGCATGGTTTCCTTGTGTTTGATGCCATTTCATCCACTCCGTTCCAGACACTGTTATGAGCCGTTCTCCCCTCAGCAGCCTCCACTGCTGTGTACATATTGAAGCTGCAGTACTTTAACTTCATGCCCCTTAACATCCAACTGAACAACTGTGAAAAGGAGTTTCAGTAGTAGACCCTAAAATTGAAAATATCTTCAGAGAACTGCTTTACGTAATTGTCACTGTCGCCCTTCTCTTTTGGAGAACCCGACTCATGACCGCAGAGGCAAAGTGATTTTACTAAAATATATATTTGTTTGAAGGTGCTGTACGTGAATTCGACTTTACGACCCTCAATATCAGCACTGGTTAAACTGGGAGCAGGAGTTTCAGAGATGTGTATATACAGTGCCTGAGGAAACTATCCACATTTTGTGGAAACAATTGTCAACAATCTACAAAGTGGATCTACGAAGTGGAGAAAAAAAAACTCAACATTTTTGAAAATGTAAAAAAATATATATATATAATAAGGAAATACCTTATTTACATAAGAACTCAGACCCTTTGCTAAGAGACTCGAAATTGAGCTCAGGTGCATCCTGTTTCCATTGATCATCCGTGAGATGTTTCTATAACTTGATTTGAGTCCACCTGTGGTATATTAAATTGATTGGACATGATTTGGAAATGCACACAGCTGTACATATAAGGTCCCACAGTTAACAGTGCATGTCAGAGCAAAAACCAAGCCATGATGTTGAAGGAATTGTCCATAGAGCTCTGAGACAGGATTGTGTCGAGGCACAGATCTGTGGAAGGGTTCCAAAACATTTCTGCAGCATTGAAAGTCCCCAAGAACACAGTGAGCCTCTATCATTCTTAAATGGAAGAAGTTTGGAACCACCAAGACTCTTCTTAGAGCTGGCCGCCAAGCTGAGCAATCGGGGAGAAGGGTCTTGGTTAGGGAGGTGATCAAGAACCCGATGGTCACTCAGATAGAGCTCTTCAGTTCCTCTGTGGAGATGGGAGAAACTTCCAGAAGGACAGCCATCTCTCCAGCACTCCACCAATCAGGCCTTTATGGTAGAGTAGTCAGACGGAAGCAACACCTCAGTAAAAGGCACATGACAGCCTGCTTGGAGTTTGCCAAAAGGATTCTCTGGTCTGATGACACCAAGATTCAACTCTTTGGCCTGAATGCCAAGTGTCACGTCTGGAGGAAACCAGGCACTGTCACCTGGCCAATACCATCCCTACGGGGAAGCAGGGTGGTGGCAGCATTATACTGTGGGGATGTTTTTCAACGGCAGGGACTCAGAGACTTGTCAGGATCGAGGGAAAGATTAACGGAGCAAAGTACAGAGAGATCCTTGATGAAAACCTGCTCCATAACACTGCTCCTCAGACTGGAGCAAAGGTTCACCTTCCAACAGGACAACATCCCTAAGCACACAGCCAAGACAACGCAGGAGTGGCCCCGGGACAAGTCTCTGAATGTCCTTGAGTAGCCCAGCCAGAGCCCGGACTTGAACCCAATCAAACATCTCTGGAGAGACGTGAAAATAGCTGTTCAGCAATGCTGCCCATCCAAACTGACAGAACTTGAGAGGATCTGCAGAGAAGAATGGGAGGAACTCCTCAAATACAGGCGTGCCAAGCTAGAGGCGTCATACCCAAGAAGACTCTGCTGTTATTGCTGCCAAATGTACTTTTAGAAAGTACTGAGTAAAAGGTCTGAATACCTATGTAAATGTGATATTTCAGTTCTTTATTTGTAATAGATAATGTAAAAAATCTTAAAACCTCTATTTGTTTTGTCATTATGGGATATTGTGTGTAGATTGACGAGGGAAAAATCTATTTAATACATTTTAGAGTAAGGCTGTAACATAACAAAATGTGGAAAAGATCAAGGGGTCTGAATACTTCCCGAAGGCACTGTATTTTGACAAGTAGCTTTAAAATATCATCTTGTGTGTTTTCATCATTTGTAAACAGACTGAGCGGAGAATATTTTTTCACACACACACACACACACACACACACACAAAAAGACAACACAAACACCCCCCCCCCCCTTCTCTCTCTCTCTCTCTCTCTTTCTCTCTTACACACAGTGCCAAGGGAGGTGGAGTTAAGGTACAGGCGGGGACTGTTTAGGAGCGAGCCACACTCTTGTGACATTAATCACAACTATCTCTCCTCTCCCAAACTCTTCCTGCTAGCCTTAGCCCCAACTGCCACTATCAATTAACTCTGCCAACCTCAATCTCCTTAAGCAAGATATTCCCACACACAAGCATCCATATGCGAGCACGATAACACACAAACACATACAAGAACACACACCTGCTCCATAATTATGAGGAGAAGGAGGCATGAGTAATATGCTAATCACATCCATTGTGTTTTAATCCAGCTGATTATGGAGCTGAGTTGATGTGTTTACTATCCATTTCCCCGTTGAAACACACACACACACACACACACACACGTTACGTTGTGGTAGTCCGTCATATCTAATGATGACTTCCACTTCTAAGTTAACGATGAATACTTTGGTGACACACGGACACCTCACAGTGTATACAATAATAAGGAGTATTTGTCTGGGGTTATTTGGTCATTAGCAACAAGAGAGAGTATAGAATGCTTTAACTCCTTCCCTTCACACAGAGCCTATACTATACCCTGTAGTATAGCCTATACTATACCCTTAATATACTATACCCCGTAGTATACTATACCCTGTAGTATAGCCTATACTATACCCTTAATATACTATACCCTGTAGTATAGCCTATACTATACCCTGTAGTATAGCCTATACTATACCCTTAATATACTATACCCTGTAGTATACCCTTAATATACTATACCCTGTAGTATAGCCTATACTATACCCTGTAGTATAGCCTATACTATACCCTGTAGTATAGCCTATACTATACCCTTAATATACTATACCCTGTAGTATACCCTTAATACCCTTAATATACTATACCCTGTTGTATACCCTGTAGTATACCTGTAATATATTATACCCTGTAGTATACCCTGTATACTATACCCTGCATTATACCCTTAATATACTATAGCCTTAATATATTATACACAGTAGTATACCCTGTAGTATACCCTTGATATAATATACCCTGCATTATACCCTTAATATACTATACCCTGCATTATACCCTTAATATACTATACCCTGCATTATACCCTTAATATACTATGCCCTGTAGTACACCCTGTATATACGCTATACTATACCCTGTAATATACCCTTAATATACTATAACCTGTATAATGTATACTCTACCCTGTAGTATACCCTGTATATAGTGTACCCTGTATATACTATACCCTGCACTATACCCTGTATATACTATAACCTGTAGTATAGCATGTACTATACCATGTACCCTGTATATACTATACCCTGTATATACTGTACCCTGTATACCCTGTATATACTATACCCTGTAGGATACCCTGTATATACTATACCCTGTAGTACATTGCATTATGCATTGCAGTCACCAGGGAAGCCACAGCCCAGGGAAGCCACAGAGAAGCCACAGCCCAGAGAAGCCACAGCCCAGTGAAACCACAGCCCAGTGAAACCACAGCCACAGAGAAGCCACAGAGAAGAGAAGCCACAGCCCAGAGAAGCCACAGCCCAGAGAAGCCACAGCCACAGAGAAGCCACAGCCCAGATAAGCCACAGCCCAGAGAAGCCACAGCCCAGAGAAGCCACAGAGAAGAGAAGCCACAGCCCAGAGAAGCCACAGCCCAGTGAAGCCACAGAGAAGAGAAGCCACAGCCCAGTGAAGCCACAGAGAAGAGAAGCCACAGCCCAGTGAAGCCACAGAGAAGAGAAGCAACAGCCCAGAGAAGCCACAGCCCAGGGAAGCCACAGAGAAGAGAAGCCACAGCCCAGGGAAGCCACAGCCCAGAGAAGCCACAGCCACAGAGAAGCCACAGCCACAGAGAAGCCACAGATAAGTCACAGAGAAGCCACAGCCACAGAGAAGCCACAGCCCAGAGAAGCCACAACCCAGAGAAGCCACAGCCACAGAGAAGCCACAGCCCAGAGAAGCCACAGCCACAGAGAAGCCACAGCCACAGAGAAGCCACAGCCCAGAGAAGCCACAGCCCAGAGAAGCCACAGCCCAGAGAAGCCACAGCCACAGAGAAGCCACAGCCCAGAAAAGCCACAGCCCAGGGAAGCCACAGCCCAGAGAAGCCACAGCCCAGAGAAGCCACAGAGAAGAGAAGCCACAGCCCAGAGAAGCCACAGCCCAGAGAAGCCACAGCCACAGAGAAGCCACAGCCCAGATAAGCCACAGCCCAGAGAAGCCACAGCCCAGAGAAGCCACAGAGAAGAGAAGCCACAGCCCAGAGAAGCCACAGCCCAGTGAAGCCACAGAGAAGAGAAGCCACAGCCCAGTGAAGCCACAGAGAAGAGAAGCCACAGCCCAGTGAAGCCACAGAGAAGAGAAGCAACAGCCCAGAGAAGCCACAGCCCAGGGAAGCCACAGAGAAGAGAGGCCACAGCCCAGGGAAGCCACAGCCCAGAGAAGCCACAGCCACAGAGAAGCCACAGCCACAGAGAAGCCACAGATAAGTCACAGAGAAGCCACAGCCACAGAGAAGCCACAGCCCAGAGAAGCCACAACCCAGAGAAGCCACAGCCACAGAGAAGCCACAGCCCAGAGAAGCCACAGCCACAGAGAAGCCACAGCCACAGAGAAGCCACAGCCCAGAGAAGCCACAGCCCAGAGAAGCCACAGCCCAGAGAAGCCACAGCCCAGAGAAGCCACAGCCACAGAGAAGCCACAGCCCAGAAAAGCCACAGCCCAGGGAAGCCACAGCCCAGAGAAGCCACAGCCCAGAGAAGCCACAGAGAAGAGAAGCCACAGCCCAGAGAAGCCACAGCCCAGAGAAGCCACAGCCACAGAGAAGCCACAGCCCAGATAAGCCACAGCCCAGAGAAGCCACAGAGAAGAGAAGCCACAGCCCAGAGAAGCCACAGCCCAGTGAAGCCACAGAGAAGAGAAGCCACAGCCCAGTGAAGCCACAGAGAAGAGAAGCCACAGCCCAGTGAAGCCACAGAGAAGAGAAGCAACAGCCCAGAGAAGCCACAGCCCAGGGAAGCCACAGAGAAGAGAAGCCACAGCCCAGGGAAGCCACAGCCCAGAGAAGCCACAGCCACAGAGAAGCCACAGCCACAGAGAAGCCACAGATAAGTCACAGAGAAGCCACAGCCACAGAGAAGCCACAGCCCAGAGAAGCCACAACCCAGAGAAGCCACAGCCACAGAGAAGCCACAGCCCAGAGAAGCCACAGCCACAGAGAAGCCACAGCCACAGAGAAGCCACAGCCCAGAGAAGCCACAGCCCAGAGAAGCCACAGCCCAGAGAAGCCACAGCCACAGAGAAGCCACAGCCCAGAAAAGCCACAGCCCAGGGAAGCCACAGCCCAGAGAAGCCACAGCCCAGAGAAGCCACAGAGAAGAGAAGCCACAGCCCAGAGAAGCCACAGAGAAGAGAAGCCACAGAGAAGAGAAGCCACAGCCCGGAGAAGCCACAGCCCAGAGAAGCCACAGCCACAGAGAAGCCACAGCCCAGAGAAGCCACAGCCCAGAAAAGCCACAGCCCAGGGAAGCCACAGCCCAGGGAAGCCACAGCCCAGGGAAGCCACAGAGAAGAGAAGCCACAGCCCAGAGAAGCCACAGAGAAGAGAAGCCACAGCCCAGAGAAGCCACAGCCACAGAGAAGCCACAGCCCAGAGAAGCCACAGCCCAGAGAAGCCACAGCCCAGAGAAGCCACAGCCCAGAGAAGCCACAGAGAAGAGAAGCCACAGCCCAGAGAAGCCACAGCCCAGTGAAGCCACAGAGAAGAGAAGCCACAGCCCAGTGAAGCCACAGAGAAGAGAAGCCACAGCCCAGAGAAGCCACAGCCCAGGGAAGCCACAGAGAAGAGAAGCCACAGCCCAGAGAAGCCACAGCCCAGAGAAGCCACAGCCACAGAGAAGCCACAGCCCAGAGAAGCCACAGCCCAGGGAAGCCACAGCCCAGGGAAGCCACAGAGAAGAGAAGCCACAGCACAGAGAAGCCACAGCCCACGGAAGCCACAGCCCAGGGAAGCCACAGCCCAGAGAAGCCACAGCCCAGAGAAGCCACAGCCCAGGGAAGCCACAGAGAAGAGAAGCCACAGCCCAGGGAAGCCACAGCCCAGAGAAGCCACAGCCACAGAGAAGCCACAGCCCAGAGAATCCGCAGCCCAGAGAAGCCACAGAGAAGAGAAGCCACAGCCCAGGGAAGCCACAGAGAAGAGAAGCCACAGCCCAGAGAAGCCACAGCCACAGAGAAGCCACAGCCACAGAGAAGCCACAGCCCAGAGAAGCCACAGCCCAGAGAAGCCACAGCCCAGAGAAGCCACAGCCACAGAGAAGCCACAGCCACAGAGAAGCCACAGCCCAGAGAAGCCACAGCCCAGGGAAGCCACAGCCCAGGGAAGCCACAGAGAAGAGAAGCCACAGCACAGAGAAGCCACAGCCCAGGGAAGCCACAGCCCAGGGAAGCCACAGAGAAGAGAAGCCAAAGCACAGAGAATCCACAGCCCAGAGAAGCCACAGCCCAAGGAAGCCACAGCCCAGGGAAGCCACAGCCCAGGGAAGCCACAAAGAAGAGAAGCCACAGCCACAGAGAAGCCACAGAGAAGAGAAGCCACAGCCACAGAGAAGTCACAGCCCAGAGAAGCCACGGCCCAGAGAAGCCACAGCCCAGAGAAGCCACAGCCCAGAGAAGCCACAGCCCAGCGAAGCCACAGCCCAGAGAAGCCACAGCCCAGAGAAGCCACAGAGAAGAGAAGCCACAGCCCAGAGAAGCCACAGAGAAGAGAAGGCAGAACAGATGATAGTGTTAAGAGTGTGATTATTGGAAAAGGAGCCAGGCTGGTGACGCTTGTCCTCAAAAACAGGTGTAGCCCAAATGACACTGTTCCCTAGGTAGTATGCTATTTTTCAAAATTAGCGGACTATGTAGGGAATACGGTGCCATTTGGTCAGCAGCCGTTAAAGATGGATCATGTACACAATTATCCTCTAAATTGTCTCAGTAAATCACCACCTGCTCCTATCCTCTCTCTGTCTGTCTTGTCTCCTCTGCAGCTGCATGGGTTCCTCCTCCCTCCCTTCCTTCTTCCCTTGCTTCCTCCCTCCCTCGCTGATTCACTGAACAATCTTGGAACTGAACATCCTCAGTGGGAGAGAGAGAACAAATTAGGTAGACAGAATGAGAGAGCGAGAAGGGGGGAGAATTCTGACTGAGAGAATACAGAGAGAGAGCGAGAGAGAGGGAGAGAGAGAGAGAGATGAATATACTGAGAGAGAGAGAGAGAGAGAGAGAGAGAGATGAGTGTACTGAGAGAGAGAGCACGTACTGAGAGATAGAGAGAGAATTAGAGAGAGAGATGAGTTTACTCAGAGAGAAAGCACGCACTGAAAGAGAGAGAGAGAGAACTAGAGAGAGAGAGGGAGAGAGAGAGATGAGTGTACTGAGAGAGAGAGCACGTACTGAGAGAGAGAGAGAGAGAGAGAGGGGGGTGTAATACTGAGTGAAAGAGATGGTGTACAGATAGAGAGAGAACACTGTGTCAGCCCCAAAATTGACCCAGTCAACATGGCCCTCTCTCCCCAGAGTCTGGCAGCAGTAAAATGTTCTCAGATAACCTAGAGACAATTCATTTCTAAATGGTGTAGTTGTACTGTCAGTCACTCTACTCCCCTAAACATGTGAAGTGCTGGCATTTTTATTACATTTATTACATTTATTTTACCTTTATCTAACCAGGCAAGTCAGTTAGGAACAAATTCTTATTTTACAATGAGGGCCTACACCTGCCAAACCTGGACGACTGAGATGCATGTGCCTTAGACCACCGAGCTACTCGGGAGCCCAGACGCTACCAGACTTGATTGAACAAGTCATAATCACGCTGTACATAACTAAAACTGGCACAAAGCTTCAGAGACAACAAAAAAAAGACAATTAATGAATCTATTCACTTGAGTGAAGTATTTGATCTATTGCATTGTGGGTCACCATGAGTAGCCAGCCACGTTTGATCAGCCTCTGGCACATCATTTTACTGGCTATATAGGAAGTGGTCTTGTCATTTTTACTGATTGTACTGCACTTGAAGCCTTTCAAAGTGTTATTTGAACCTGACTAGGCAAGGCACTGTTTGCCGGGAAATGACCTTTCTCTCTGTTACAGTGTGATAGAGAAATAGCCCTTAGAAGTGTTACACCTCTCTTCATGGTATCCAAAGCCTAAGTCTTTTGCTTTCAACTGCAGCTAAACCAATTTGGGAGCGTGTGTCCTTCTCCCACTTTTTACATGTCCACGCATTCTTACATACATTCACTTATAGAATGGAAAAAATTTATAGACTGCTCAGAGGTACTCTGTCAATTTGGGAGAATTTCCTTCTCCAACTTCCATAAACCCAGATATCTATCGCAGATAGAAGGGACCTGTATAGACTTACTGACAGGAAAGGCCCATAAAGGTGAGTATGGCTATTTAAAGGTTTTATTCCACATGTTCCTTCCAAGAAATGAAGAGGTTCTCTTTCATGAGGACCACAACATTGTTCCATTCTACATAGATAAATCAATAGGCCTTCAGCTAAAGGCTGAATTTTCTCTTCCCGTTACCATTCATCCAGACAGCTTTTTTTATCGAAGAAGAAATAGTCTTATTTATGTATCTTTCTTTGTAAACTTTCTATTGAACCAATGTGAGGTTTGTTGGCCTGTCTCCAATGTGAGGTTTGTTGGCCTGTCTCCAATGTGAGGTTTGTTGATCTGTCTCCAATGTGAGGTTTGTTGGCCTGTCTCCAATGTGAGGTTTGTTGGCCTGTCTCCAATGTGAGGTTTGTTGGTCTGTCTCCAATGTGAGGTTTGTTGGCCTGTCTCCAATGTGAGGTTTGTTGGTCTGTCTCCAATGTGAGGTTTGTTGGTCTGT
>NC_143028.1:75545000-75580000 GCF_057628025.1 Oncorhynchus mykiss
CCACAGCCTCCATGATACATCATATTGTAGTTCCCTATACAACCCTAGCCTCCATGATACATCATATTGTAGTTCCCTATACAAACACAGCCTCCATGATACATCATATTGTAGTTCCCTATACAACCCTAGCCTCCATGATACATCATATTGTAGTTCCCTATACAAACCTAGCCTCCATGATACATCATATTGTAGTTCCCTATACAAACCTAGCCTCCATGATACATCATATTGTAGTTCCCTATACAAACACAGCCTCCATGATACATCATATTGTAGTTCACTATACAAACCTAGCCTCCATGATACATCATATTGTAGTTCCCTATACAAACACAGCCTCCATGATACATCATATTGTAGTTCCCTATACAAACACAGCCTCCATGATACATCATATTGTAGTTCCCTTTACAAACACAGCCTCCATGATACATCATATTGTAGTTCCCTATACAAACACAGCCTCCATGATACATCATATTGTAGTTCCCTATACAAACCTAGCCTCCATGATACATCATATTGTAGTTCCCTATACAACCCTAGCCTCCATGATACATCATATTGTAGTTCCCTATACAAACACAGCCTCCATGATACATCATATTGTAGTTCCCTATACAAACACAGCCTCCATGATACATCATATTGTAGTTCACTATACAAACCTAGCCTCCATGATACATCATATTGTAGTTCCCTATACAACCCTAGCCTCCATGATACATCATATTGTAGTTCCCTATACAACCCTAGCCTCCATGATACATCATATTGTAGTTCCCTATACAAACCTAGCCTCCATGATACATCATATTGTAGTTCCCTATACAAACACAGCCTCCATGATACATCATATTGTAGTTTCCTATACAACCCTAGCCTCCATGATACATCATATTGTAGTTCCCTATACAACCCTAGCCTCCATGATACATCATATTGTAGTTCCCTATACAAACACAGCCTCCATGATACATCATATTGTAGTTCCCTATACAACCCTAGCCTCCATGATACATCATATTGTAGTTCACTATACAAACCTAGCCTCCATGATACATCATATTGTAGTTCCCTTTACAAACACAGCCTCCATGATACATCATATTGTAGTTCCCTATACAACCCTAGCCTCCATGATACATCATATTGTAGTTCCCTATACAACCCTAGCCTCCATGATACATCATATTGTAGCGTTTCATTAAACCAAGGAGATACCGATTACTGGGATACAAATCCTGTAAATACCACGTTTTCATTTTTCACATTCGATGTAGACACACTCCTACAGTCCAGATGATTATCACACGTCATTTTGAAGTGAGTAATCCACGGAGAACAAAAACACGGAATGTCTTTACATGGACGTTGATATGCTGTAGCAAACAGGGAAGAGAGATTGACTTGAGTGAATGGAGTATATATGCACACACATATACAGGTCTGACATGCCTGCCAGATGACTTTGTAAGGGTCACAGACTCTGAGCACACACACACACACGCAGTCAGAAATACTTGACAAAGCTAGTTGAAGCCCGACTGACATCCACCTTGAGTCTAAACACTTCACAATGGATACCCATTCAAGCATGAAACAACTCCCTCACCGTCACCAGCCAATGTCCCGGAGCACAAATGTCAGGTGAATGTCTCTGTAATGGCCAGACCTGGATTCAAATACTATTCAACATGTTTGATTGTTTGCTTTAGCCTGCCTGGAGTGACCAGTGAATGTGGTTTACACTTTTGCAACTATTCAGTTGATTCCATTAAGCCAGACAAGCTCAATCAAGCCCAGCTAAAGTATTTGAAATGATTTAAAATACTATTTGAACCCAGGTCTGGTGACGGGCATTTCAGAATGTGCAGACCAGTTCTCAGATCACATAAACCGTTAGTGACACCATGGAGAGAGGAAGGTACTCTAAACCTTCTTAAAAAGGAAAACCCACTTTGGTGATGTTTTATAAGAAAATATCAAAGGAAAAAAAAAAAGGACATTTTAAAAATAAAAGCAACTACTATCTTCAAACCACATTCTTATCAGAAAGATCAGATGGGTGTAACAACAACAACAAAATATGATAATAATAATTAAATCAGTCGTTTCACCTAACACTTGTCTACCTGTTCAGAATTCAACCTGTGTCATACATGTATCCAATAGTCCCAGGGGAGTGTTCTGTCCTCTGGGTGTGTTCTCTCCTCTGGGTGTGTTCTCTCCTCTGGGTGTGTTCTCTCCTCTGGGTGTGTTCTCTCCTCTGGGTGTGTTCTCTCCTCTGGGAGTGTTCTCTCCTCTGGGTGTGTTCTCTCCTCTGGGTGTGTTCTCTCCTCTGGGTGTGTTCTCTCCTCTGGGTGTGTTCTCTCCTCTGGGTGTGTTCTCTCCTCTGGGAGTGTTCTCTCCTCTGGGTGTGTTCTCTCCTCTGGGTGTGTTCTCTCCTCTGGGTGTGTTCTCTCCTCTGGGTGTGTTCTCTCCTCTGGGTGTGTTCTCTCCTCTGGGTGTGTTCTCTCCTCTGGGTGTGTTCTCTCCTCTGGGAGTGTTCTCTCCTCTGGGTGTGTTCTCTCCTCTGGGTGTGTTCTCTCCTCTGGGTGTGTTCTCTCCTCTGGGAGTGTTCTCTCCTCTGGGTGTGTTCTCTCCTCTGGGTGTGTTCTCTCCTCTGGGAGTGTTCTCTCCTCTGGGTGTGTTCTCTCCTCTGGGTGTGTTCTCTCCTCTGGGAGTGTTCTCTCCTCTGGGTGTGTTCTCTCCTCTGGGAGTGTTCTCTCCTCTGGGAGTGTTCTCTCCTCTGGGTGTGTTCTCTCCTCTGGGAGTGTTCTCTCCTCTGGGTGTGTTCTCTCCTCTGGGTGTGTTCTCTCCTCTGGGTGTGTTCTCTCCTCTGGGAGTGTTCTCTCCTCTGGGTGTGTTCTCTCCTCTGGGTGTGTTCTCTCCTCTGGGTGTGTTCTCTCCTCTGGGAGTGTTCTCTCCTCTGGGTGTGTTCTCTCCTCTGGGTGTGTTCTCTCCTCTGGGTGTGTTCTCTCCTCTGGGTGTGTTATATAACCGGCAAGTCAAAGTCATCAGGAAACATTTGGATACCACACATACCTGGGGGTAGTGTTGTGTTGAAGTCAGGGGTAGTGTTGGGTTGAGGTCAAGGGTAGTGTTGTGTTGAGGTCAGGGGTAGTGTTGTGTTGAGGTCAGGGGTAGTGTTGTGGTCAGGGGAAGTGTTGTGTTGAGGTCAGGGGTAGTGTTGTGTTGAGGTCAGGGGTAGTGTTGGGTTGAGGTCAGGGGTAGTGTTGTGTTGAGGTCAGGGGTAGTGTTGTGTTGAGGTCAGGGATAGTGTTGTGTTTGTTAGTGTTAATGTCAGTGGAGGCTGCTGAGGAGAGAACGGCTCATAATAATGTCTGGAATGGAGCTAATGGAAAGGCATCAAAGACCTGGAGACCATGTGTTTAATGTACATGATACCATTCCACTGACTCCACTCCAGTTATTACCATGAGCCCATTCTTCCCAATTGAGGTGTCACCAACCTCCTGTGGTGTACATTAATTCCCTGTGGTGGAATTAAAGATTTCTGCCAATGACCTCTTAGCAACAGATAACGCATTGGGAACAGTACAATGTATGTGATTTTCCTTGTTCTAAAAGTTGGAGTTGGCTAGATGGGGCGGCAGGGTAGCCTAGTGGTTAGTGCGTTGGACTAGTAACCGGAAGGTTGCAAGTTCAAATCCCCAAGCTGACAAGGTACAAATCTGTCGTTCTGCCCCTGAATAGGCAGAATAGGCACTGTTTCTAGGCCGTCATTGTAAATAAGAATTTGTTCTTAACTGACATGCCTACTTAAATAAAGGTTAAATAAAAAATAGAGGGTACGTGTGGTATGGAAGAAGAGTTGTTAAATTGGAATGTGAAATATGTGTTGTGGGAAAAGCCTGTGAATAAGAACTGGATAAAGTTGTTGTCTTTGAATATGAACAAAATCAAATGTTTCAACAAGTCAAAGGATTTAAAGAGGAAGGTGTCTATAGAGTGAGTTCACTAATTGGAATGAGAAATGAGGGAGAGATGATAATGGAGGGATGGGGGATTTTATTTTTATTTATTTCACCTTTATTTAACCAGGTAAGCTAGTTGAGAACAAGTTCTCATTTACAACTGCGACCTGGCCAAGATAAAGCAAAGCAGTGTGACAAAAACAACAACACAGAGTTACACATGGAATAAACAAACGTACAGTCAATAACACAATAGAACAATCTGGAGGGATGAAGAGGGAATGGGGGATGAAGGAGGGATGGGGATGTGTGTCCTTTGCATGCAGTGCGATGTTGTCATATGATGACCGTTTGTTTCTCTGAATTGGAATGGGTTGTTCAAACAGCACGTGACATACACTTTCTTCGGTCCTGCAACTGCACCCGAGACGCGACATTTAATAATCTTGAACAATTTGTCTACCTTATACCTGGGCTACCCCGGGAATAGGGAGCGTTCTCTCTTCCCATATGGTGACAGAAGACGAGCGGTGAGCACCTCTCACAGCCTCACAGGCACAGCCTCCTACTGGCAGACGTTCAATAGAAAGAGCTCAGCGCTTGAGCTCAGGAGAGGATAGCGCGCGTTCTAACCAGCACAAAGATTTCCCTGGATGACTCTCCCAACAATAAGTAATTGACAAACAGACAGATCTATCTGGATTGGGGCTTTGACTCCATGGTCAATGCGGGACCGGGACTGATGCCAGCCCATCAGCGGTGGTCGGGTCGGTCTTAATCCTTACACTCCCTAGTCTATCTCTCCAAAATGTGTCAGTGCGATTCGGTACCGAAAGCCAGCAGAACGCCGGGCTCTGTCGCGGAAGCCGGGAAGCTGTTCCTGAAACACACCACTTTCCACGGCCTGAGACATGTATTTCTGAGCGGATCCTACCCCCGAAGGCTCGCCTGGCTGTTAGCTTTCCTCACAGCTCTCGCGCTCCTCTTCACCTGGTCCTCAAACCGGGTCCGGTACCTGCTTTCCTCTCCCGTGCACACCAAGGCGCATATGGTGTACGCCAAACGTCTTGTTTTCCCCGCGGTGACCATCTGCAACCAGAACCTCCTCTTACCACGTCGCATGAAGAAACCGGACATATTCAGCGCGGGAAGGTGGTTAGGACTTCTAGGGAGGAACTGGCAAGTGTCCCCCAGCGCCAGGGACGCGCTCACACCCGGGACCGACCATGACATCAGCAGCAGCAACGAGCCGCCCTGGTCTCCGCTCTCTCGGATCCTGGACTTCAACCACTTTTTGCCGCCTCCCCTGGAGTCTCAGCCGTCCATGCAGCAGCTCCTGGACCGCCTCGGCCACCAGATGGAGGAGATGCTGCTTTACTGCCGCTTCCAGGGAGAGCTATGCGGGCCTCGCAACTTCAGCACCGTGAGTCTATGGACAGCAACACGAAGTTAGGTTTACAGCATGCAATGACTGTAGATATTGTTGATAAGCTGCTGCAACATGTTGTAGCCTATTGGTATTTAGGAGATAGTAATAATGTTGTTTGGACTAATTATGTCATCAGGCCTATTGTTATGTTTTGAAGTGCTCTGGGCTTGGAATTGATTTGGAGTTGTAATTGCCAAGCCAACAAGAGTGGATTTCTATTCCTACTTTAGCCCGTGCTATTTAACAGACCAGTATTCTACCTCGTGCTCTGTCTATATAGTCAGTGGGTATACTGTCATACAATCTATTATGAAGATTTCACGTATAGAAAACTAGCCAGTTGTGTAACTGTCTGTCTGGATGATGGTTATGGATATATACAGGCTTAAGATAACCCTATACACAGACAACACAGACAACACAGACAGACAGACAGACAGACAGACAGACAGACAGACAGACAGACAGACAGACAGACAGGCAGGCAGGCAGGCAGGCAGGCAGACAGACAGACAGACAGACAGACAGACAGACAGACAGGCAGGCAGGCAGGCAGGCAGGCAGGCAGACAGACAGACAGACAGACAGACAGACAGACAGACAGACAGACAGACAGACAGACAGACAGACAGACAGACAGACAGACAGACAGACAGAGACACAGACAGACACAGACACAGACAGACAGACAGACAGACAGACAGACAGACAGACAGACAGACAGACAGACAGACAGACAGACAGAGACACAGACTGGCAGTTCAGTATGAGATACCGGTAATTGGTTCTATCTACGATCTATCCTAATATGTTCTGTTGCACTGTGCTGTATATGAAGGGTCTCTCACACACACACGCACTACAGGTCAACAAAGTGATATCCAGAGCGTATATTAAGTTTACATTTTTCATTCAGATTGCCTCGTTTAAAGAATAATTTTCACATCTACAGGTATTAATTCTTCATTTGAGCCAGTTTGCCACAGCAGGAAAATAATCCTGCAGCAACAGGACATGTTAATTATTATGTGGATTATATTTAATGGGCACTTATTTATTTTTTATTTTTTTATACCCTTTTTTTTAATCTTGTCTCATCGCTTAAACTCCCCAACGGGCTCGGGAGAGGCAAAAGTCATGCGTCCCCCTGAAAACATGACCCGCCTAACCATACTCCTTAAAAGCTCTCAAGGATCCGCACCTTGTTTTCAATTTTCTCCTAAAATGACATACCCAAATCTAACTGCCTGTAACTCAGGCCTTGAAGCAAGGATATGCATAGTCTTAGTACCATTTGAAAGGAAACACTTTGAAGGAATGTAGGAGAATAGATCTGGTAAAATATAATACAAAGAAAAAACCCACTGTTCTTTTGTATTGTTTTGTACCATCATCTTTGAAATGCAACAGAAAGGCCATAATGTATTATTCCAGTGCAGCTGCAATTTAGATTTTGGCCACTAGATGGCAACAGTGTGCGTGTAAAGTTTTAGACTGATCCAATCAACCATTGCATTCCTGTTCAAAATGTTGCATTAAGACTGCCCAAATGCGCCTAATTTGTTTAATAATAACTTTTCATGTTCAAAACTGTGCACTCTCCTCAAACAATATCATGGCATTCTTTCACTGTAATAGCTACTGTAAATTAGACAGTGGTTAGATTAACAAGAATTTAAGATTTCTGCCAGGCCCACCAGAAGGAGTCGCTAGAGCGCAATGAGCCAAGTAAAGGCCCACCGGCCAAACACTCCCTCACTCCCTGGAACAATTGTGCACTGTCCTATGGGACTCCCGGCCACTGCCGGTTGTGGCACAGCCTGCAATGAACACGTGTCTGTAGTAACGCCTATAGCAGGGCCTTAGACCGCTGCGCCACTATGGAGCCCCATTAATGGACACTTTTGTAGGGGTTTATACGCTTTGTGTAAGGAAAATTGTCAGAAATATCAATGTGGAAATTACAATCTTCGGAAGCCTTTTTAAACCTCAAACAAGTTTTAAATGTCCTGCATTGCAGCAAAGTTCTCCAGTAACTGAGCATCTGAGCATGAAGATGATCTGGGATCAGCCTACCTTTGTGGCTCTGCTGATCTGAGTACAACAGATCTGGGACCAGCCTACCTTTGTGGGTCTGCTGATCTGAGTACAACAGATCTGGGATCAGCCTACCTTTGTGGCTCTGCTGATCTGAGTACAACAGATCTGGGATCAGCCTACCATTGTGGCTCTGCTGATCTGAGTACAACAGATCTGGGATCAGCCTACCATTGTGGCTCTGCTGATCTGAGTACAACAGATCTGGGATCAGCCTACCATTGTGGCTCTGCTGATCTGAGTACAACAGATCTGGGATCAGCTCTGCTGATCTGAGTACAACAGATCTGGGACCAGCCTACCTTTGTGGCTCTGCTGATCTGAGTACAACAGATCTGGGACCAGCCTACCTTTGTGGCTCTGCTGATCTGAGTACAACAGATCTGGGATCAGCCTACCTTTGTGGCTCTGCTGATCTGAGTACAACATATCTGGGATCAGCCTACCTTTGTGGCTCTGCTGATCTGAGTAAAAGAGATCTGGGATCAGCCTACCTTTGTGGCTCTGCTGATCTGAGTACAACAGATCTGGGACCAGCCTACCTTTGTGGCTCTGCTGATCTGAGTACAACAGATCTGGGATCAGCCTACCTTTGGGGCTCTGTTGATCTGAGTACAACAGATCTGGGATCAGCCTACCATTGTGGCTCTGCTGATCTGAGTACTACAGATCTGGGATCAGCTCTGCTGATCTGAGTACAATAGATCTGGGATCAGCCTACTTTTGTGGCTCTGCTGATCTGAGTACAACAGATCTGGGATCAGCTCTGCTGATCTGAGTACAACAGATCTGGGACCAGCCTACCTTTGTGGCTCTGCTGATCTGAGTACAATAGATCTGGGACCAGCCTACTTTTGTGGCTCTGCTGATCTGAGTACAACAGATCTGGGATCAGCCTACCTTTGTGGCTCTGCTGATCTGAGTAAAAGAGATCTGGGATCAGCCTACCTTTGTGGCTCTGCTGATCTGAGTACAACAGATCTGGGATCAGCCTACCGTTGTGGCTCTGCTGATCTGAGTACAACAGATCTGGGATCAGCCTACCTTTGTGGCTCTGCTGATCTGAGTACAACAGATCTGGGATCAGCCTACCTTTGTGGCTCTGCTGATCTGAGTACAACAGGTCTGGGATCAGCCTACCTTTGTGGCTCTGCTGATCTGACTACAACAGATCTGGGATCAGCCTACCATTGTGGCTCTGCTGATCTGAGTAAAACAGATCTGGGATCAGCCTACCCTTTGACTCTTAGATCAGCAGAGCCACAATGAAGAGAAAATAGTCATCGCTCCCGGCTCTCTCTGGTCAACTTTAGCGAACATCTTGACAGAGCGGTTTCCTTTGATTGGAGCACATTGTTTTGTGTAGAATAGCCTTGGGCTCGCCATACACTTTGGAACTCGTTGAAGTATTAATTAGAGAGAGACAGAGAGAGACAGAGACAGAGAGAAGCCCACTAATTATCAAAATCCAGAAAAGAGACGTTAAATTCTACAACCACCTAAAAGGATGTGATTCCCAAACCGTCCATAACAAAGCCATCACCTACAGAGAGATAAACCTGAAGAAGAGTCCCCTAAGCAAGCTGGTCCTGGGGCTCTGTTCACAAACACAGACAGACCCCACAGACCCCCAGGACAGCAGCACAATTAGATCCAACCAAATCATGAGAAAACAAAAAGAAACTTGACACATTGGAAAGAATTCACCAAAAAACAGAGGAAACTAGAATGCTATTTGGCCCTAAACATGACTGATCCAAACTTAAGGAAAGCTTAGACTATGTACAGACTCAGTGAGCATAGCCTTGCTATTGAGAAAGGCCGCCGTAGGCAGACATGGCTCTCAAGAGAAGACAGGCTATGTGCTCACTGCCCACAAAATGAGGTGTAAACTGAGCTGCACTTCCTAACCTCCTGCCCAATGTATGACCATATTAGAGACACATATTTCCCTCAGATTACACAGATCAACAAAGAATTTGAAAACAAATCAAATTTTGATAAACTCCCACATCTACTGGGGGAAATTCCACAGTGTGCCATCACAGCAGCAAGATTTGTGACCTGTTGCCACAAGAAAAGGGCAACCAGTGAAGAACAAACACCATAGTAAATACAACCCATATTTATGCTTATTTATTTTCCATTTTGTATTTTAAACCATTTGCACATCATTACAACACTGTATATATATAATATGACATTTGTAATGTCTTTATTATTTTGGAACTTGTGTGAATGTAATGTTTACTGTTAAATTTGATTGTTTATTTCACTTTTGTTTATTTTCTACTTCACTTTATTTGGCAATGTTAACACATGTTTCCCATGTCAATAAAGCCCCTTGAATTGAATTGAATTGAGAGAGAGAGAGAGAATGTGTCAAACGGTGTGTCTATATAAGTCTGTCTGTACAAGGCTGTGTTCGCTTTCTCTGGTAAGAATACAAATATTCACATTGTCTAGTATGATTCACGTTAATCTTGAAATAAGTTTGGTATCTCTCAGTCTCTGACTCGCTTTCCACTGTAGTCTAGTTGAACATAAAACATGGTAGGCTAGTTGAACATAAAACATGGTAGTCTAGTTGAAGATAAAACATGGTAGTCTAGTTGAACATAAAACATGGTAGTCTAGTTGCACATAAAACATGGTAGTCTAGTTGAAGATAAAACATGGTAGTCTAGTTGAACATAAAACATGGTAGTCTAGTTGAACATAAAACATGGTAGTCTAGTTGAACATAAAACATGGTAGTCTAGTTGAACATAAAACATGGTAGTCTAGTTGAACATAAAACATGGTAGTCTAGTTGAACATAAAACATGGTAGTCTAGTTGCACATAAAACATGGTAGTCTAGTTGAACATAAAACATGGTAGTCTAGTTGAACATAAAACATGGTAGTCTAGTTGAACATAAAACATGGTAGTCTAGTTGAACATAAAACACTGTAGGCTAGTTGAACATAAAACATGGTAGTCTAGTTGCACATAAAACATGGTAGTCTAGTTGCACATAAAACATGGTAGTCTAGTTGAACATAAAACATGGTAGTCTAGTTGAACATAAAACATGGTAGTCTAGTTGAACATAAAACATGGTAGTCTAGTTGAACATAAAACATGGTAGTCTAGTTGAACATAAAACATGGTAGTCTAGTTGCACATAAAACATGGTAGTCTAGTTGAACATAAAACATGGTAGTCTAGTTGAAGATAAAACATGGTAGTCTAGTTGAACATAAAACATGGTAGTCTAGTTGAACATAAAACATGGTAGTCTAGTTGAACATAAAACATGGTAGTCTAGTTGAACATAAAACATGGTAGTCTAGTTGAAGATAAAACATGGTAGTCTAGTTGAAGATAAAACATGGTAGTCTAGTTGAAGATAAAACATGGTAGTCTAGTTGAACATAAAACATGGTAGTCTAGTTGCACATAAAACATGGTAGTCTAGTTGAAGATAAAACATGGTAGTCTAGTTGAACATAAAACATGGTAGTCTAGTTGAACATAAAACATGGTAGTCTAGTTGAAGATAAAACATGGTAGTCTAGTTGCACATAAAACATGGTAGTCTAGTTGAAGATAAAACATGGTAGTCTAGTTGAACATAAAACATGGTAGTCTAGTTGAACATAAAACATGGTAGTCTAGTTGAACATAAAACATGGTAGTCTAGTTGAACATAAAACATGGTAGTCTAGTTGAACATAAAACATGGTAGTCTAGTTGAACATAAAACATGGTAGTCTAGTTGAACATAAAACATGGTAGTCTAGTTGAACATAAAACATGGTAGTCTAGTTGAACATAAAACATGGTAGTCTAGTTGAACATAAAACATGGTAGTCTAGTTGAACATAAAACATGGTAGTCTAGTTGAACATAAAACATGGTAGTCTAGTTGAACATAAAACATTGAATAGAATACCCGTAGAATAGAAAATGACGAAAAGGAAGGATATCATATGGCAGGTCAATTTTAGTGTTACAAAGTATTGTTATGTAGAGGTAACAGCATTTCGATGGTTTTATATATTCATTATGTCCCCCAGAACGTCTGGAAAGCAACAGGTTTGTTGTAGCCTGTGTGAAAGAAATACATTTGCAAATAGTCATTGTCGTCGGTGTATCTGTTAGTTTCTGGAGAACCCAAACCACTTGATGTACTTTACTGAAAGACATGATGACGCTCTCTCTGTGTCTCTCTCTCAGTGTCTCTCTCTCTCTCTGTGTCTCCCTCTCTGTGTCTCTCTCTCAGTGTCTCTCAGTGTCTCTCTCTCTCTCTGTGTCTCTCTCTCAGTGTCTCTCTCTCTCTGTGTCTCTCTCTCTGTGTCTCTCTCTGTGTGTCTCTCTCTGTGTCTCTATCTCTGTGTCTCTCTCTCAGTGTCTCTCCGTGTCTCTCTCTCTGTGTGTCGCTCTCTCTGTGTCTCTCTCTCTCAGTGTCTCTCTCTGTGTCTCTCTCTCAGTGTCTCTCTGTGTCTCTCTCTCTGTGTCTCTCTCTCAGTGTCTCTCTCAGTGTCTCTCTCTCAGGGGTCTCTCTCTCTGTGTCTCTCTCTCCGTGTCTCTCTCTGTGTCTTTCAGTGTCTCTCTCTCAGTGTCTCTCTCTCTGTGTCTCTCTCTCTGTGTCGCTCTCTCCGTGTCTCTCTCTGTGTCAATTCAATTCAAGGGGTTTTATTGGCATGGGAAACATGTGTTAACATTGCCAAAGCAAGTGAGGTAGATAATATACAAAAGTGAAATAAACAATAAAAATTAACAGTAAACATGACACATACAGAAGTTTCAAAACAATAAAGACATTACAAATGTCATATTATATATATATAACATGTTGTAACAATATACAAATGGTTAAAGTACACAAGGGAAAATAAATAAGCATAAATATGGGTTGTAATTTACAATGGTGTTGGTTCACTGGTTGCCCTTTTCTTGCGGCAACAGGTCACAAATCTTGCGGGTCTGATGGCACACTGTGGAATTTCACCCAGTAAAAATATGAGATTTTATCAAAATTGGATTTGTGTCTCTCTCTCCATGTCTCTCTCTGTGTCTCTCAGTGTCTCTCGATGTGTCTCTCTCTCAGTGTCTCTCTCAGTGTCTCTCTCAGTGTTTCTCTTTCAGTGTCTCTCAGTGTCTCTCTCTCTCTGTGTCTCTCTCAGTGTCTCTCTCTCTCTGTCTCTCTGTGTCTCTGTGTCTCTTTCTCATTGTTTCTCTCTCTGTGTCTCTCAGTGTCTCTCTCTCTCAGTGTCTCTCTCAGTGTCTCTCTCAGTGTTTCTCTCTCAGTGTCTCTCAGTGTTTCTCTCTCAGTGTCTCTCTCTGTGTCTCTCAGTGTCTCTCTCTCTGTGTCTCTCTGTGTCTCTCTCTCTGTGTCTCTCAGTGTCTCTCTCTGTGTCTCTCTCTCTCAGTGTCTCTCTCTGTGTCTCTCTCTCTCAGTGTTTCTCTCTCTGTGTCTCTCTCTCAGTGTCTCTCTGTGTCTCTGTGTCTCTCTCAGTGTCTCTCTCTGTGTCTCTCTCTCAGTGTCTCTCTCTGTGTCTCTCTCTCAGTGTCTCTCTCTGTGTCTTTCTCTCTGTGTCTCTCTCTCAGTGTGTCTCTCTCTCTCTCAGTCCCAAACTGCACACTATTCCCAGCCTACGTAGTTCACCATTTTTGACCAGAGCCCAGGCATTATGTAGAGAATAGCAGAGATGTGGAATAGAGTCATGTGACATGGACTGGAGTACTACTCAAGTCACAAATTGTTCTACTTGAGACCTGACTTGAAAAAAAGAAAAAACACTTGCTACTTGACTTCGATTTGAGCTTCTATGACTTGTGACTCAACTTGGTCTTGAGCTGTATGACTCGAGCGACTCGATTTGTCATCTCGCGCACAATTTAGGCCCGATCTGTCCTTTATTTTTTCGGAGAGGTGCTGGTTCTGTGCTTTCTGTTATGTGTCTTGGCCAATCAGATTCACGGAAGTCACAAGTTGCGCAGGCCGTCAACAAGCACCTCGCCGCGCCGCTCCACTCTCTTCCGGCTGGCTAGGATACCTTGACTAGATTGACTGTGTTGCTTTCTACTTACAGTTGCATAGGCCTACACCATGCAGACCTGCATAAAGCAAGCTCATCCCAGTGACTTCTATTATCCAATTGCAATGGTTGTTTCTGTGTATATGTAAAGGAAAACCCCTGTTAGTCTAGGTTTAATGTAATTCATATGAACTAGTAGAAGGTTTCTGCAGTTTGACACAGTTTTCATTCTCCCAAGTGCCATGCATTCTCCCAGAAGTTCTTTCAAACCATGTGACCTGTTTAGAACGTATCTGTATACCTAGGTGGAAGGTAGCCTAGTGGTTAAGAGTGTTGGGCCAGTAACCGAAAGGAGACTGGTTTGAATCTCTGAGCTGACTAGGTGAACAATCTGTTAATGTGCTCTTGAGCAAGGCAACTTAACCCAAATTGCTCTGGATAAGGGTGTCTTGCAAAACATTTTTATCTGGTCTAATTGCCCGTATAAAACCCTTTTTACAACTAACTAATCACGGTCAGACCCTTTAGGGTCCTGATTTATAACTGCTTAGGTTATCAGATTAGGAAAAGCTCAGGGCCTCAGGGGAAAAAAATGTCCTCATCACTCTGGGACCTGTGCCACCTCTGGATCAGGGCATCATTGATCCCAGAATTCGGTACAGTCGGGTTCAAAGACTATGTGGTAGTTCAAAGACTGTGTGGTAGTTCAAAGACTAGGTGGTAGTTCAAAGACTATGTGGTAGTTCAAAGACTAGGTGGTAGTTCAAAGACTAGGTGGTAGTTCAAAGACTATGTGGTAGTTCAAAGACTAGGTGGTAGTTCAAAGACTAGGTGGTAGTTCAAAGACTATGTGGTAGTTCAAAGACTAGGTGGTAGTTCAAAGACTAGGTGGTAGTTCAAAGACTAGGTGGTAGTTCAAAGACTAGGTGGTAGTTCAAAGACTAGGTGGTAGTTCAAAGACTAGGTGGTAGTTCAAAGACTAGGTGGTAGTGGGGGGAAAGGATGTAGTTTGTTAAACATGTGGATCCAAAATGACTGATGCATTGCAATTGCAATGACATTTATATAAAACACTTAATCATTGACTTGAGGACAAAACCCCAAATTAGGGACATGTGATGTGACTTGACCTGAGCTGTGGAACATGGGACTTTACTTGAGACTCGCCCATTATTGGAACTTGACTCAAGACTCGAAGGTTAGGACTTGAGACTTGCTTAGGACTTGCAAAAGTGTGACTTGATCCCATCTCTGGTGACTAGTGTGCCATTTGGGACGTATCCAAGTACTTCAGTGGGCTTGGGTACAATAGAGGAGCCTAGAGAAGCGTCCCAAATCACACCCTATATGATGCACTACGTTTGACCAGAGCCCTATGGGCCCTGGAGCCCTCAATAGGGAATAGGGTGCGATTTGAGTTTCAGACTACCAGTCTTTCGGTGAGCCATTAACGCTGCTGTCCCCAAGGTCGTCACAGCACCCACCGCTTCAACTCGCCATCTCTCTGTTACCACAGCAACTCTGTGTATGCTGTGCTTTTACACACACACATGGACACACACACGGACACACACACATCCATGCACACACACACTGTCTTATCATTCTTGTCTTGATGGGTGATGTACATCTACAAGCTGGAGAGTAAGTGGCGATGGGTGGGGACTTTCTAATGTATGAGCTCCTCCTTCACCCTCTCACTCCTTCATACTCTCTCTCTCTCTATCATTCCTTCACTCCTTCACTCTCTCTCATTCACCCTCTCACTCTTTCATACTCTCTCTCTCTATCATTCCTTCACTCCTTCACTCTCTCTCATTCACCCTCTCACTCCTTCACTCTCTCTCTCTCTATCACTCCTTCACTCTCTCTCATTCACTCTCTCACTCCTTCATACTCTATCATTCCTTCACTCCGTCACTCTCTCTCATTCACCCTCTCACTCCTTCACTCTCTCTCTCTATCACTCCTTCACTCTCTCTCATTCACCCTCTCACTCTTTCATACTCTCTCTCTCTATCATTCCTTCACTCCTTCACTCTCTCTCCTTCACTCTCTCTCCTTCACTCGCTCTCCTTCACTTTCTCTCTTTCACTCTTGCTCTCCTTCACACTCTCTCCTTCATACTCTCTCTCTCTCTCACTCCGCTCTCTGTCATTCACCCTCTCACTCCTTCACTCTCTCTCCTTCACTTGCTCTCCTTCACACTCTCTCCTTCATACTCTCTCTCTCTCACTCCGCTCTCTGTCATTCACCCTCTCACTCCTTCACTCTCTCTCCTTCACTCTCTCTCCCTCACTCTCTCTCCTTCACTCTCTCTCATTCACCATCTCACTCCTTCACTCTCTCTCCTTCACTTTCTCTCTTTCACGCTTGCTCTCCTTCACTCGCTCTCCTTCACACTCTCTCCTTCATACTCTCTCTCTCTCTCTCTCTCTCTCTCTCTCTCTCTCACTCCATCACTTTCTCTCATTCACCCTCTCACTCCTTCACTCTCTCTCCTTCACTCTCACTCCTTCACTCGCTTACTTTTTCATTCTACCGCTCTGTCGTTCTCTCACTCTATTTTCTCTCTGGCTGATCTCTTAATTAAAACTGTCCTATATAATTGCAGCTCTTCCTGATTCCTGACCAACCTCAGACTATTCCACGTGAACATTTTAGTGGCAGCAGGATATCTTTCTGTTCCATTTCAGCTGCAGACAGAGCATTAATGGCTGGTGAAAAGATGCCTGGTCTGGCTGATGAAAAGATACGCTTTTCATCTGTCTGGCTGGTTGGGCTATTCATTCAGTGGTGTGATGATGTTTTGGTTTTGCGATCCATTCAGTCGTGCAATGATGCATGGAGGTAGAAAACACTGTCTCTGTAGTAGTTGAAGAATCAAACCTTTCCATTAATGTTCCATTGGTAGACAGCAGCATCTCCCTATAGAGTACAGAGGCTAGCATGTACTAATAGCCATTCAATGGTGTGATTATAAAGGTTGAGGTGGAAAACACTGTCGCTATTGTAGTTAGAGACAACTAAATACACTGACCTTTTCATGTGGGTGGTGTGGTTTGTCTTTGTGTGTGATTTGTACAACCACCCTTGACCCGGGTTGAGTAGGTCCATGTTTTCTTAGGGCGCATGCATTCGAAATGGCACCCTACCACCTTTATAATGCACTACTTTTAACCAGAGCCCTATGCGGGCCCTGTTGACAAGTAGTGCACTATATAGGGAGCAGGGTACAATTTGGAACATGTACACCCTTGTTCCCCTTCCTACTGAGCCGTAATGATAATCATGAATGTCATTATATTGCAGCTAGGAAACACTACGGACTGAAAGGAGTGTCAGATCCTTTGTTTTTAGTGACGATTCTCTGCTCTGGAGTCACACCTCACCACCAGGTCTGGAGTCAGTCCTCATCACCAGGTCTGGAGTCACACCTCACCACCACCAGGTCTGGAGTCAGTTCTCACCACCAGGTCTGGAGTCAGTCCTCATCACCAGGTCTGGAGTCACACCTCACCACCACCAGGTCTGGAGTCAGTCCTCACCAGCAGGTCTGGAGTCAGTTCTCACCACCAGGTCTGGAGTCAGTCCTCATCATCACCAGGTCTGGAGTCAGTCCTCACCACCAGGTCTGGAGTCAGTCCCTTCTCACCACCGGGTCTGGAGTCAGTCCTCACCACCAGGTCTGGAGTCAGTCCCTTCTCACCACCAGGTTTGGAGTCAGTCCTCACCACCAGGTCTGGAGTCAGTCCCTTTTCACCACCAGGTCTGGAGTCCCTTCTCACCACCAGGTCTGGAGTCAGTCCCTTCTCACCACCAGGTCTGGAGTCACACCTCACCACCAGGTCTAGAGTCAGTCCCTTCTCACCACCAGGTCTGGAGTCAGTCCCTTCTCACCACCAGGTCTGGAGTCACACCTCACCACCAGGTCTGGAGTCAGTCCCTTCTCACCACCAGGTCTGGAGTCAGTCCTCACCACCAGGTCTGGAGTCAGTCTCACCACCAGGTCTGGAGTCAGTCCCTTCTCACCACCAGGTCTGGAGTCAGTCCCTTCTCACCACCAGGTCTGGAGTCAGTCCTCACCACCACCAGGTCTGGAGTCAGTCTCACCACCAGGTCTGGAGTCAGTCTCACCACCAGGTCTGGAGTCAGTCTCACCACCAGGTCTGGAGTCAGTCTCACCACCAGGTCTGGAGTCGTCCTCACCACCAGGTCTGGAGTCAGTCCTCACCACCAGGTCTGGAGTCAGTCTCACCACCAGGTCTGGAGTCAGTCTCACAACCAGGTCTGGAGTCAGTCCTCACCACCAGGTCTGGAGTCAGTCTCACCACCAGGTCTGGAGTCAGTCTCACCACCAGGTCTGGAGTCAGTCCTCACCACCAGGTCTGGAGTCAGTCCTCACCACCAGGTCTGGAGTCAGTCCTCACCACCAGGTCTGGAGTCAGTCCCTTCTCACAACCAGGTCTGGAGTCAGTCCTCACCACCAGGTCTGGAGTCAGTCCTCACCACCAGGTCTGGAGTCAGTCCTCATCACCAGGTCTGGAGTCAGTCCTCATCACCAGGTCTGGAGTCAGTCCTCACCACCAGGTCTGGAGTCAGTCCTCACCATCAGGTCTGGAGTCAGTTCTCACCACCAGGTCTGGAGTCAGTCCCTTCTCACAACCAGGTCTGGAGTCAGTCCCTTCTCACAACCAGGTCTGGAGTCAGTCACACCTCACCACCAGGTCTGGAGTCAGTCCCTTCTCACCACCAGGTCTGGAGTCAGTCCTCACCACCAGGTCTGGAGTCAGTCTCACCACCAGGTCTGGAGTCAGTCCCTTCTCACCACCAGGTCTGGAGTCAGTCCTCACCACCAGGTCTGGAGTCAGTCCTCACCACCAGGTCTGGAGTCAGTCCTCACCACCAGGTCTGGAGTCAGTCCCTTCTCACTTTACTCTGCCAGCCAGCCCCAGTCACACTTCTGTCTTAAGGTCAAACCTCATATTACTATGGGTGACATATTGCAGGGGGCATTTCATTAAATGTTGATACGTGCGTCTCTTGAGAGGTGTCAGTGCCAATATCTTAGGCCCGCTGTGCAAAGTCATTTTTTTTCTTTGTCACGTGACAGTTCCCGATTTTCAGAAAGGCTGGAAGGCTACAGCAAAATCATTCATTTCTGCCACAAATACTTCCGTTGGAGGTTTGTCAAATAATCCGTTTTACTTCGCCCTTCATGTAATCAGTCCGTCCTTGAGTATCGTGTATCTTCTGGTCTACATGTGTCCTTTATTCAAAAACAGCTTTTTGAAATACAACAGGCCCTTGTTGTTGACTCCACCAAGAACCAATACATGCAAAACATGGATATTTATCTCAACCTTGTTGTGCCACTATAAGATGCCGTACATAAGAGACAACATTCTTTACATACGACAGATAAATAGTCTTCTACCATTAGCTACTTTGATGCTCTCAGTGTAACGACATTCAGAGGAAGAAGGTGAGGACCAAGGTGCAGCGTGGTACATGTTCATCTTTTTATTTTGAACTGAACACTGAATTTAAAAAAACAACAAAGAGAAACAACATAAACAGTGCTGTCTGGTGCCGACACAAAAACAGAAAGCAACTACCCACAACCTAAGGTGGCAAAACAGGCTACCTAAGTATGATTCCCAATCAGAGACAACGAAAGACAGCTGTCCCTGATTGAGAACCATACCCGGCCAAAACATAGAAATACAAGAACCTAGACATACAAAGATAGAATGCCCACCCAAATCACACCCTGACCAAACAAAAATAGAAACATACAAAGCAATCTACGGTCAGGGCGTGACACTTTCTGAGAGCCTTGGGATTTAGATTTATTTAACCCTTCTTTTACCAGGTAAGTTGACTTGAGATCACATTGTCATTTACAACAATGACCTGGGGAATAGTTTCAGGGATGTGTCCCTAATGGCACCATGTTTCTTATATAGGGTGTACGTTTGTACTCGGGCCCTCCAGAACACACTCACGGTACTATGTAGTAATAGGGTACAATTCGGGGCGATCACTTAATCAGGTTCCTTGACCGAGTTGGAGGAACATTCGATGTTGGAGCCTGAGCCTTCCTTTTCCATTTCACTGATGTCTTGAATGTGATTGCACCTCCATTCGTTCACTACCCGTCATGTCTGAGGCAGCCTCCCCACCAGGCTGTGTCGTTTCCACTTTTGCCCTCCCGTTGCGCCACAGTTTGCTTGGCCAACTTGTAACATCGTCCCAGAATCAGCTTAGGACGCTACTACACAGGCAAAACCTTCTCATGAAACTTTGATTTCAATGTGTGTGCTCTTTTACAGTAACTAATAGGCGTTTATGATACCACATTTAGGATGAGTCTCTCTGTGTGTCAGGATCAAAGAGCTTGAACAGTAATATTAGCAGAGATGCTGTTGCCACAGTTTGGTATAGTTGTCTACCCCTGTGTTGTTGTTGTTGTAGTTGTTGTTGTAGTTGTTCTTGTTGTTGTAGTTGTTCTTGTTGTTCTAGTTGTTGTACTTGTAGTTGTTCTTGTTGTTGTTCTTGTTGTTGTAGTTGTTGTTGTTGTACTTGTAGTTGTTGTTGTTCTTGTTGTTGTAGTTGTTGTTGTTGTTCTTGTAGTTGTTCTTGTTGTTGTAGTTGTTCATGTTGTTCTAGTTGTTGTACTTGTAGTTGTTCTTGTTGTTGTTCTTGTTGTTGTAGTTGTTGTTGTTGTACTTGTAGTTGTTGTTGTTCTTGTTGTTGTAGTTGTTGTTGTTGTTCTTGTAGTTGTTCTTGTTGTTGTAGTTGTTGTTGTTCTTGTTGTTGTTCTTCTTGTTTTTGTTGTTGTTGTTCTTGTTTTTGTTGTGTTGTTGTTGTTCTTGCTGTTCTCTGGTAGATAAAGTTTACTCTCTACACAGAAGCTGGTGTATTAGACCCCAAGGATTCATTGGGCTGAACAGCCCAACATTTTATTGGGCAAATCCCAAATGGCATTCAGTGTGTCCCTTAGTGCACTACTATAACCTACAACGTTGTATATACAGTATAGTAATGATGGGGGAACCAAATTGACACAGTTACATACCGCAAAATTATTTTTGGATGATATTTTATAGATATTTGACTCCAACTAAAAAAATATGATTATTATTTTTTGTGACTGTAGGTAGCGTTAGATAAAGCTAGTCGGCTGTACCTGTGCCAAAACTATGGTATTTTTCATCCTATAGCTTGTTCTCCATCTTCTTTTTAAATGGTGAGCCAACATGTTTTCAGAACTTTTATTTCCATGACTGATCAAATGTCTCTCTCTTGTCTCTCTGCAGTAGACATACGGCCCTACTATATAGGGAATAGGGTACCATGTGTCTCTGGTCAAAAGTAGTGCCCTTTATTGGGAATTGGTTGCCAATTTGAATCACAGACATTGCTTTGTTCTTCATTATATTGCTGCCACTCATTGACAGCCCTTTGTCTTCTTCTTGTTGTTTCAGATCTTCACTCGTTATGGGAAATGCTACACGTTCAACTCTGGTCAAGATAACCGCCCGCTGCTGGTGACCATGAAGGGAGGGATGGGTAACGGACTGGAGCTGATGTTGGATATACAACAGGACGAATACCTGCCCGTCTGGGGGGAAACAGGTAGGGAGGGAGGGAGGGAGGGAGGGGTAACGGACTGGAGCTGATGTTGGATATACAACAGGATGAATACCTGCCAGTCTGGGGAGAAACAGGTAGGGAGGGAGGGAGGGAGGTGATGGATATCCAACAGGACGAATACCGGTCAGTATGGGGAGATACATGGAGGGAGGGATGGAGGGGGGTGTGAGGTAGGGAGGAAGGGGGAGGGAGGAATGCAGGGTCAATCATCCAATCCTCACAGATCTTCAAGATGGCATAAGGAGGGAGAGGGGCTAATATTCCATCTTGGAGTTAGGGAAGTATGTGGTCATACCACAACAAACCTTGAACTAAAAAGTGTTTTTTTTAAGTCAAGTACTCAAGTATGTCAAACATGCAGTGTTTATAAATGTGAAACCACTTCAAAAGAGTCAACAGAGAACAAACATTAGCTACTTGCAAAGGAAAGGAAGATAGGCAGGCAGACAGACAAGAAAACTAGTCCATGTAGAATTGATTTCCAAACTCTCAGTTTCAAAATCAACTTTAATGAATCTGTTTTTAAAATAAAATCAAGCGCTCAAAAAACGCTGATATTTCCAGAAGACAAATAATATCATTGGGAGATCAGAAACTTCACAGTAAACACGTTCCTCTTCACCAACTATGAATCTCGCTCTGGAAATTCAAACCTCGACACAGTTGGACCACAGCTGCAGTGAAAACGGTACATTATCGACTCTGGTAGATCGAGACGGATTGGGGTCGATTTATCGAATGCTTCTTTACTGTCGTTTAATTGTACCTCTTGTCAGGAATGCTTAGTTTCTGCATGAATCAGATGAAAGGATATGTCGGTAGTCTGATGAAATCAATACAGTGCTTCTCTCTGCCACTGTGTGTAGACGTAGTGTCTGTGTGTAGACGTAGTGTCTGTGTGTAGACGTAGTGTCTGTGTGGAAAGACTAGGGTTGCACATTTTGGGGAATATCCAGAGGTGGAAACTGTTCGTGGGAATTAACGGAAATATATGGGAATTAACGGAAATATATGGGAATTAACGGAAATATATGGGAATTAACGGAAATATATGGGAATAACGGAAATATATGGGAATTAACGGGAATATATGGGAATTAACGGGAATATATGGGAATTAACGGGAATATATGGGAATTAACGGGAATATATGGGAATTAACAGAAATATATGATCATTAATATTAATACCATTTAAATGTAGATGTTTTTTGCATTGGATATATTTACCATATCATATGGAGACTGAAACATAATCATTTTACCTCATCATAAGTAGACATATTAAATCCTTCCAATAGAAATTTAAAAAATTACTTAGTTGCGAATTTAACTTGAATTAAATGAGTTGACTCTTCACATGGGATGATTTCACTGAACAACAAAAGAAAGGGAATATTGAATGATCCCCAATGATCCATCACATCTCCCAAAAACGTTTTCAACATACACCTGTAAAATTATTGTCTAGAAACTAAAGCTTTGGTTGTCTTCCTCTCAGGCTTCCGTGTCTTCTCCCTGGACCTCCTCAATGTCCACCTCTTGAACATCAAACTCTGAGGCCTCATCTTCACTGTCACTTTCCAACCTTGTTGAGGGTGGCTCGTTGTCAGGCTCAAAAAGCCTCAAATTTGCCCGGATGGCCACCAATTTTTCAACCCTTGTATTAGTCAGCCTGTTGCGTGCTTTGGTGTGTGTGTTTCCAAACAAGGACCAGTTGCGCTCTGAGGCGGCTGATGTTGGTGGGATTTGGAGGATGTTGGAGGCAGCAGGGGAAAGAGGCTCAGATCCACAAAGTCCCTTCCACCAGGTGGCTGATGACATATGTTGGCACGACTGCCATATTGCATCTCCATCCCAAAGCCCTTGCTTGGAAGTGTACTACGCCAGACTGCCAAGAACCTTGCCCTCATCCAGGCCAAGGTGTCGAGACATGGTAGTGATGACACCATAGGCCTTGTTGACCTCTGCACCAGACAGGATGCTCTTGCCAGCATACTTGGGGTCCAAAATGTATGCTGCGGTGTGTATGGGCTTCAGGCTTCTTGATGTATTTCAGAACTGCAGTTTCCTCTGCCTGGAGCAACAGTGAAGTGGGCAGGGCAGTACGGATTTCTTCTCCTACATCTGCAAGCAGAGTCTGAACATCAGACAGGATGACATTGTCTCCTTCAATCCGTGCAATGGTTACTGCTATAGGTTTCAGGAGTTTAGGCTGCTTACCACTTTCTCCCAAAATACAACATCCAGAAAGATCTTCTTGATCGGGCAGTCCATATCGGCAGACTGTGATATGGCCATTTCTTCCCCTCCAGGAGACTGTCAAACATGATGACAACACTACCCCAATGGGTGTTGCTGGGCAGCTTCAATGTGGTGCTCTTATTCTTCTCACTTTGCTTGGTGAGGTAGATTGTTGCTTTTACTCAATGACCCTTCACATACCTAACAATTTCCTTCGTTCTCTTGTAGAGTGTATCCATTGTTTTCAGTGCCATGATGTCCTTGAGGAGCTAATTGCATGAGCAGCACAACCAATGGGTGTGATGTGAGGGTAGGACTCCATGTTTGCAGCATTGTCTGTCACCAGGGCAAATACCTTCTGTGGTCCAAGGTCATTGATGACTGCCTTCAGCTCATCTGCAATGTAGAGACCAGTGTGTCTGTTGTGCCTTGTGTCTGTGCTCTTGTAGAACACTGGTTGAGGGGTGGAGATGATGTAGTAAATTATTCCTTGCCCACGAACATTCGACCACCCATCAGAGATGATTGCAATACAGTCTGCTTTCTCTATGATTTGCTTGACCTCCACTTAAACTCTGTTGAACTCTGCATCCAGCAAATGAGTAGATAAGCATTTCTTCGTCAATTCTTCATTCGTATTCCAATATTGAGGCCACATATGCTTGATGGGACAAGGACATCCCTGCCGGCCAAACCCACCAGAAACAATTGTCAAGTAAAAGATACAGTATATGTCAGTGGTTCTGCAATAAGTAGGGCAGAGAGTTGCAGTAAGAAGGGATCAAGTGAATCAGCCCCTATGGATTTATGATCTGTAGCAAAGCACTTAGTCCATCATAAATATCAAATGGTTGAAAGGAAAATAAAGTCTGTGACTCTATTCGTGCATCACTGGGCTCCCGAGTGGCGCAGTGGTCTAAGACACTGCATCTCAGTGCTAAAGGTGTCACTACAGACACCCCTGGTTTGAATCCAGGCTGTATCACAACCAGCTGTGATTGGGAGTCCCATAGGGTGGTGCACAATTGGCCCAGTGTTGTAAGGGTCATTGTAAATAAGAATTTGTTCTTAACTTTAGTTAACCAGTTAACTAAAGGTACAACGCTGCTAGCTGTGCCACTAGAGATTCTGGTTTGAGTCCAGGCTCTGTCGCAGCCGGCCGCGAACGGGAGACCCTTTCGGCGCCGCACAATTGGCCCAGCGTCATCCCGGTTAGGGGCGGTTTGGCGGCAGGGATGTTCTTGGCCCATTGCGCACTAGTGACTCCTGTGGCGGGCCGGGCACAATGCACGCTGACAAGGTCGCCAGGTGTACGGTGTTTTCTCTGACACATTGGCTTCCAGGTTAAGCAAGCAGTGTGTCAAGAAGCAGTGCTGCTTGGCTGGGTTGGATTTCGGGCGCACGGATCTCAACCTTCGCCTCTCCCAAGTCCGTACGGGTGTTGCAGCGATGAGACTGTAACTACCAATTGGATACCACGAAATTGGGGAGAAAAAGGGGTTAGAAAATAGAAAATACAATCTGTTTTGAAGTGACTAGATGACTATTGGAATGAGAGGAATTTTCAGACAATAATTTTAAACGGGTTGCCAGCTGAAGCAAAATTGTTGTTTATAACAACACGCTTTTCAGTTTTGTCTAGTATGGGATCAGAGGCTATCAGAACCTGCTGGGGCAATGAGGGGGTGGAGTTTTGTTTAAAAGATTTGACCACTTTCTGGAATTTGGTTGGATTACCACCACTCTCCGATACACAATTCTAGAAATATGTTGATTTAACTTTTCTAACCAGAGATGGACATCTATTTCTCAAATGTCTGAAGGACTGCAAATCTATCAGATCTAAAAACAGTATAACCAGTTGGGTAGAGGATGGATAGGGGATGGGGTTAGAGGATGGATAGGGGATGGGGTTAGAGGATGGATAGGGGATGGGGTTAGAGGATGGATAGGGGATGGGGTTACAGGATGGATAGGGGATGCGGTTACAGGATGGATAGGGGATGGGGTTAGAGGATGGATAGGGGATGGGGTTAGAGGATGGATAGGGGATGGGGTTAGAGGATGGATAGGGGATGGGGTTAGAGGATGGATAGGGGATGGGGTTAGAGGATGGATAGGGGATGGGGTAAGAGGATGGATAGAAAATGGGGTTAGAGGATGGATAGGGGATGGGGTTAGAGGATGGATAGGGGATGGGGTTAGAGGATGGATAGGGGATGGGGTTAGAGGATGGATAGGGGATGGGGTTAGAGGATGGATAGTGGATGGATAGCGGATGGGGTTAGAGGATGGATAGGGGATTGGGTTAGAGGATGGATAAGGGATGGGGTTAGAGAATGGATAGGGGATGGGGTTAGAGGATGGATAGGGGATGGGGTTAGAGGATGGATAGGGGATGGGTTAGGGGATGGGGCTATGGCATGGATAGGGGATGGGGTTAGAGGATGGATATGGGATGGGGTTAGAGGATGGATAGGGGATGGGTTAGGGGATGGGGCTATGGCATGGATAGGGGATGGGGTTAGAGGATGGATAGGGGATGGGGTTAGAGGATGGATAGGGTATGGATAGGGGATGGGGTTACAGGATGTATAGAGGATGGGGTTAGAGGATGGATAGGGGACGGGGGTAGGGGATGGATAGGGGATGGGGTTAGAGGATGTATAGAGGATGGATAGGGGATGGGGTAAGAGGATGGATAAGGGATGGGGTTAGAGGATGGATAGAGGATGGATAGGGGATGGGGATGTGGCATGGATAGGGGATGGGATTCGAGGATGGTTAGGGGATGGTTAGGGGATGGGATTAGAGGATGGTTAGGGGATGGGATTAGAGGATGGTTAGGGGATGGGGTTAGAGGATGGATAGAGGATGGATAGGGGATGGATAGGGGATGGGATTAGAGGATGGTTAGGGGATGGGGTTAGAGGATGGATAGAGGATGGATAGGGGATGGGGTTAGAGGATGGTTAGGGGATGGGGTTAGAGGATGGATAGAGGATGGATAGGGGATGGGGTTAGAGGATGGTTAGGGGATGGGGTTAGAGGATGGATAAGGGATGGGGATGTGGCATGGATAGGGGATGGGGTTAGAGGATGGTTAGGGGATGGGGTTAGGGGATGGATAGGGGATGGGGTTAGAGGATGGTTAGGGGATGGATAGGGGATGGGGTTAGAGGATGGTTAGGGGATGGGATTAGAGGATGGATATGGAATGGGGTTAGAGGATGGATAGGGGATGGATAGGGGATGGATAGAGGATGGGTTTAGGGGATGGATGAGGTATGGGACAGGATAGGGTGTAGGCTACTCCATTGCAGTAGGAACATCAATGATATAAATCATTGTGACATTCATCTGTTCTTCTGATTACTAATTGTGATAAGATTTTCTTTTTTTCAGACTGGGTAAAACCAGGCGCTTCATTTTTTTGGATGAATGTTTCTTGTCTTTCCCTTCCTCTCTCCAGATGAGACATCATTTGAGGCAGGCATCAAGGTCCAGATCCACACTCAGGACGAGCCACCCTTCATTGACCAGCTGGGCTTTGGAGTGGCCCCAGGCTTCCAGACCTTCGTATCCTGTCAGGAACAACGGGTAGGGTGTCACTCAATCAATTCATCAATCAATTAAGACTGCCATTAGTGGCTCTTACCAATTTGGGCTTGCTACAGGGAAGGAGGGCACAACATTGTTCAAAACAAATAATGATTGTCTCGGTTATTGTTGTTGTCGATAAGTGGTAGGTTGTTTTGTTGTTCATGTTTCCTGATGATGTCATCCTGCTACCTATATAGGGGCTGAAATATGTAAGTGTGTTTTCAGCTACTCAACCAGCATGCACCATTTCATTGTATTTATTTCTGAAGGCCGTGTTCTTGTTGAAAGCAGGATGAGGTAATTCTGAAACCTAGTCAGTCAGTTTCACCTTAAACAGACTCTGACCTCTCCACTGTCATTTCTTTTTCCTGTTACATTATGGGAATCTCATCAGTGGCTTGGTGGAAATCCACACTTTTTCAATCAGTGCTCCCATGCCCTCTTTGTCTCTCTGGGAGAGAAGAGAACCCACCTCTGAATAATTCCATATGATATATACCCATCAGGGGTTGGAACCTTCATTATTATTATCTTAATTGTTTCATTCTGAACTGAAACAATTTTTTGTACCCTTCCGAGTGAAAAGAAGGAAGCCTGTACAGAATACAAATATTCCAAAACATGCATCCTGTTTGCAATAAGGCACTAAAGTAAAACTGCTAAAAAATTGTCGAAGAAATGTACTTTATGTCCTGAACACAACGCGTTATGTTTGGGGAAAATCCAACACAGCACATCACTGAGTACCACTTTTCATATTTTCAAGCATGGTGGTGGCTGCATCATGTTATGGGTATGCTAGTCCTAGGCAAGGACTATGGCTTTTTAGTATAAAAATAAGTGGAATAGAGCTAAGCACAGGCAAAATCCTAGAGTAAAACCTGGTTCAGAATGCTTTCCAACAAGCACTGGGAGACAAATTCACCTTTCAGAAGTACAATTATGCCAAATCCACATTGGTGTAGCCTAGTTACAGTTTTGACTTAAATCGGCTTGAAAATCTCTGGCAAGACTTGAAATTGGCTGTCTAGCAATGATCAACAACCAACCGACTGACTGACCAACCAACCAACCGGCCAACCAGAGCTTGAAGAATAATAATAATAATACATATTGTCCAATCCACATGTGCAAAGCTCTAAGAGACTTACCCAGAAAGACTCACAATTGTGTGATGCAAAAATTCTAGCTAAATGCTTGGTGCATAGAATTAAAAAGGTTTTGTCAGATATTATTCATCCTAATCAGACAGGTTTTTTACATGGACGATACATTGGCGATAATATAAGACAAGTACTGGGAAAAAATAGAATACTATGAAATATCGGGAACATCAGGCCTGGTTTTCATAGCTGACTTTGAAAAGGCTTTTGATAAAGTACGACTGCAGTATATCTAGAAATGCCTGGAATATTTCAATTTTGGAGAATCTCTTATAAAATGGGTTAAAGTTATGTATAGTAACCCTAGGTGTAAAATAGTAAATAATGGCTACATCTCAGAAAGTTTTAAACTGTCAAGAGGAGTTAAAACAAGGTTGTCCACTATCGTCATATTTATGTATTATTGCCATTGAAATGTTACCTGTTAAAATTAGATCCAACAATAATATTAAGGGATTATAAATCCAGGGATAAAAAAAAAAGGTGTCGTTGTATGCTGATGATTCATGTTTTCTTTTAAAACCACAATTAGAATCCCTCCAAAGCCTCATATAGGATCTAGAAACGTTTTCTAACCTCTCAGAATTAAAACCAAATTATGATAAGTATTGAATCACTAAAAAATGCAACTTTTACATTACGGTGTAGTTTACCAATAAAATGTTCTGACAGGGATGTGGACATACTCAGTATGCATATCCAGAAAGAAAGAAATCATCTAACTCCAATTAATTTTACTAGAAATTTGGCAAAAATAGATAAGTTCTTGCTACCATGAAAAGGAAAATACCTGTCTATTTGTGTAAAAATCACCCTGATTAACTCTTTAGTTTAATCACAGTTTACCTCTTTGCTTATGGTTTTGCCTACACCCAGTGACCTGCTTTTTAAATTATATGAACAAAAAATATTACATTTTATTTGGAATGGCAAGCCAGACAACTGTAAAAGGGCCTATTTATATAATGAATATGAATTCAGGGGACAGAAATTATTAAATATTAAAGCATTAGACCTCTCACTAAAGGCTTCAGTCATACAAATCAGTCATTTAAGTTAGACTTAAATCCTGAATGGTTTTTTTGTAAATTAGTAAGAATGTCTCACCCCATGTTCAAGAATGGCCTTTCCCCTTTATTCAGATTCCGGTTATTTGAAAACAAAATATTTTAAACAAGTCTTAGAAAGTTGGTTGCAATTTCAGTTTAATCCACCTGAAAAGACAGAACAAATAATACAACAAATACTGTGGTTAAACTCAAATATACTAATTGATTTTTAAAAAACTAAAAAAGGTATAATCTTTGTAAATAATGATATCATAATTAGGACTGGTGGAGTTATGTCACACATGCAGCTAACACAGACATATTGAAATGTCTGCTCTACCCAAAATTACAAACAACTAATTGCAGCATTACCACAAAAATTGAAGAGGCAAGTGGAAGGGGAAAAAGTAAGGAACTTGTTTGTCAGCCTTGCATTAAAGATCAAAAATGGTTAAAGAAAATTGTGATAAAGTAAAAAATATATACCAGTTTCATTTAAGCACCAAAAAATGTACAGCTGTGCCATATAAATTGCAAAATAGTTGGGAAGATATTTTCGATGTACCGATTCCATGGCACATGGTTTATGAATTGATACGCAAAAGGACGCCGGATTCAAAACTTAACATTTTTCAATTCATATCTTATCGAGTACAGTCTTGTATTAATGTATTATTATTACCTCATCAGTTCTCATTACTGAACGTCGCAAACTCTTTGGATATCTGCACGAACCCTAGCTTCCATAATGAATCAGCGATATACAAATTGGCGTAATTATTTGAAAATAATAATTGCAATGTATAAATTGACTCCCTTATCTCGTTGTTGTCTTCTCTTTTGGGCTCGCCGGTCCATCTGCTGGAGAGTCAGTTCATCAGAGAGACTCTAGTTAACTTCCCCAGAAGTCACAATGTCTTTCGTAGTTGTCGCTTTCTCAGCGGCTCTGGATAGTGTCTGTTGTAATGGATACTGCTTACGTACTTCTACACCTGCATTGCTTGCAGTTTGGGGTTTAAGGCTGGGTTTCTGTACAGCACTTTGAGATATCAGCTGATGTACGAAGGGCTATATAAATCAATTTGATTTGATTTGATACGTCAGGTGTACAGATGGTCGTTGCATAGAATAGATGCTTCCGCGGTTGTCGGTATTCTCGTACTAGACTTACGTAATTTCCAGCTGCAGACTAGTAATTCTACGTCTAGGATTTGCTCTCATTCTGTAGTGATCGATAGTCTCAGAGTTCAACCATTTCCAGCCGTGTAGGCAACGCTACACGCTGTATGATCTTAACCATTTCACGTGTAGCGTCAGCAGCATGTTCTCTAGTCTAATGGCCTATAGAGTTGTAGATCTTATCCATTTCACATGTAGCATCAGCTGCATGTTTTCTAGTCTAATGGCCTATAGAGTTGTAGATCTTATCCATTTCACATGTAGCATCAGCTGCATGTTCTCTAGTCTAATGGCCTATAGAGTTGTAGATCTTATCCATTTCACATGTAGCATCAGCTGCATGTTCTCTAGTCTAATGGCCTATAGAGTTGTAGATCTTATCCATTTCACATGTAGCATCAGCTGCATGTTCTCTAGTCTAATGGCCTATAGAATTGTATCCATTACAACATGGGGACTCTGTCCCGGCGTTCTCTGACTTATTGTACATTTTGTATGAAGTAGTTTTATACTCTGTGGAAAAAAGTGCGATTCCATGACGCCTGATGTAGGGTAGCCTAGTGGTTAGAGCGTTGGACTAGTAACCGAAGGTTGCAAGTTCAAACCCCTGCGCTGACAAGGTACAAATCTGTCGTTCTACCCCTGAACAGGCAGTTACCCACTGTTCCTAGGCCGTCACTGAAAATGAGAAGTTGTTCTTAACTGACTTGCCTAGTTAAATAAAAGGTTGAAAAAAAATGTCTGGCCTCACAGGGTGTGGCCACTGACTAGTTAAAACTTTACATCTTAGTATCTCATTTAGAAGTATCTTGTTTAGTAGCTCATTTAGAAGGCCAACATCACATTACATCTTCTCACAAATAGTTTCATATTTACTAATTCATTTTATCGAACATCTGCTGTAGATGTAAACCTGACAGCTGGGAAATTGACATTTTAAGAGATACAGTTATGTGTGTTTCCTGTCCTTCATGAGATTACCAAATGAAACACAATCAACATGACTGTCCCTTAAGTGTCCACGGACCATTCCCACATTCTCAAAAGTATAAATATTGTTTAATTCTCCCATTTTGGGGATTAGGAGTTTTGGCAAGAGAAGCTCTTTGTTCTCCATAGACTTTCTCCCTCAATGCTGCATGGCAGGTTTTACCAGGTATTTATGACCGTTGTAAAACCTGATATGGGAGAGAGAGTGAGAGAGAAAGGGGGGAGCCACGATATGGGCCACGTCGTGACAACAATGCCCACTTTACCCGGAAGCCACCTGCACCAATGTGTCGGAGGAAACACTGTGTATCTGGCGGCCGTGTCAGCGTGCGCTCACCCGGCCCGCCACCGGAGTCTCTAGTGCGCGATGGGACAAGGACATTAGGAGGCGCGCACACCACCCACCGCTTCCTAGTATATTACTCATTAATGTTCAGTCTCTGGATAATAAAGTTGACGAGCTCGGGGCGAGGGTTTTTGTCGAGAGAGACTTCAGGATTGTAATATACTCTGTTTCACGGAAACATGGCTCTCTCAGGATATACTGTCTGAGTCGATCCAACAAGTTGGGTTCTCAGTTAAGTTTGCGGACAGGAATAAATATCTCTCCGGGAAGAAGAAGAGCGGGGTGTATGTTTCATGATTAACGACTCATGGTGTCATTCTGATAACACCCGACCTAGAATACCTCACAATCAAATGCCGACTGTATTATATCCCAAGATAATTTTCTTCAGTTAAAGTCACGGCCGTGTATATCCCCCCTCAAGCCGATACCACAACATTCCTCAAAGAACTTCACTGGACTTTATGCAACCTAGATATCCTGAGGCTCCATTCATTGTAGCTGGTGATTTTTACAAAGCAAATTTGAGGAAAAGGCTGCCGAAGTTCTATCAACATATTGACTGTAGTACTTGCCCAGAACATTTCCTGTAGCAGCAGCTACTCTTCCTGGGGTTTATTATGGATCCACAATAGTTCCTGCCAAGGCAGCATCTCCTCTTCCTGGGGTTTATTATGGATCCACAATAGTTCCTGCCAAGGCAGCAGCTACTCTTCCTGGGGTCCAGCAAAAATAACCCATTAAGGCACATCACACACAACAACAAAAAACAGTACACCATAAAACATCATTACACAACTACATACGTATCTACAACACAAAATACAACAATATTACAATGTACGTGTGTGTATATCGTGTGTGTGTGTGTATGTGTGAATGCGCACATACGTATGATGAAAGGAACATAGGAGAATAATTTGTTCATATTATCAATCCTGCCATGGCCACTTATGTCTTGGTGTGTGTGTCCGGTGAATGAGTGAGAGAGAGAGACAGACAGACAGACAGACAGACAGACAGACAGACAGACAGAAAGGAGAGAGAGAGAGAGACATACATACAGAGAGAATAGAGAGTGAGAGAGAGAGGAGAAAGAGAGAGAGAGAGGAGATAGAGAGGTAGGCATCCCGTGGTCTGCAGCCACAACACCATCAGCATACATAATCCCACCGCAGCCTGATTAGACCTGTACTGAACACACACCAAAACACACACTAACACTCCCAGCATTAGAGAGAGGTTCTGTCCCAGCTTTCATTAATCTAATGCAATACAGTCACTTTCAACCCTTTTGTTCCAAAGCTCTCCATTAGCGTGAAACTGTTTTGGTGCAAATATATAAATGAAAGGTCCGATCCTTTTTATCCTAATATCAAACCATTTCTAGGTAACAATTAAGTACCTTACTGTGATTTTTTATTTTATTAAATTGTCAAAATAGAAACAAAAATAGCTTCTAAGCAAAGAGCAATTTCTCAAGGAAGAATTTTGCTAGGACTGTCTGAGTGGTCAGAGTGGGGAGGGGCAACCTGAAAATGATATGTTATTGGCAGAGGTTTGGAACTCTCTTTTCTTATTGGTCTATTTACTGCCTGCTGATGTCAGGCCAAAACTCCAACCCACCAAAACAGGCAGAAATTTCAGCCGTTTTTAAAAAAAAACAGCTCTTACACTAAATGGGCATCATCATCAATTTCACAGTGTTATTCCAAACTCATAGTGTGGAAATATATGTATACAGTGCATTTGGAAAGGATTCGGACCCTATACTTTTTCTACATTTTGTTACAGTCTTATTCTAAAATTGATTAAATCATTTAAAATCTACACACAATACCCCATGATGACAAAGCGAAAACAGGTTTTGCTATGAGACTAGAAATTGAGCTCAGGTGCATCCTGTTTCCATTTATCATCCTTGAGATGCTTCTACAACTTGATTGGAGTCCACCTGTGGTAAATTCAATTGATTGGACATGGTTTGAAAAGGCACACGCCTGTCTATATAAGGCCCCACAGTTTACAGTGCATGTCGGAGCCAAAACCAAGCCATGAGGTCGCAGGAATTGTCCATAGAGCTCTGAGACAGGATGGTGAACTGAGGCACAGTTCTGGGGAAGGGTACCAAAACATTTCTGCAGCATTGAATGTCCCCAAGAACACAGTGGGCTCCATCATTCTTAAATGGAAGAAGTTTGGAACCACCAAGACTCTTCCTAGAGCTGGCTGACCAACCAAACTGAGAAATCAGGGGAGAAGGGCCTTGGACAGGAAGGTGACCAAGAACTCCTCTGTGTTCCTCTGTGAAGATGGGAGAACCTTCCAGAAGGACAACCATCTCCGCAGCACTCCACCAATTAGGCCTTTATGTTATAGTGGCCAGATGGACACTGCTCCTCAGTAAAAGGCACATGACAGCCTGCTTAGAGTTTGCCAAAAGGCACCTAATTGACTCACAGAGCATGAGAAACAAGATTCTCTGGTCTGATGAAACCTAGATTGAAGTCTTTGTCCTGAATGCCAAGCGTCACATCTGGAGGAAGCCTGGCACCATCCCTACGGTGAAGCATGGTGGTAGCAGCATCATGCTGTGGGGATGTTTTTTAGCGGCAGGGACTGGGAGACCAGTCAGGATCAAGGGAAGATTAACGGAGCAAAGTACAGAGAGATCCTTGATGAAAACCTGCTCCAGAGCGCTCAGAACCTCAGACTGGGGCAAAGGTTCACCTTCCAACAGGACAATGACCCTAAGCACACAGCCAAGACAACGCAGGAGTGGCTTCGGGACAAGTCTCTGAATGTCCTTGAGTAGCCCAGCCAGAGCCCAGACTTGAACCCGATCTCTGGAGAGACCTGAAAATAGCTGTGCAGCCCCATCCAACCTGACAGAGCTTAAGAGGATCTGCAGAGAATCATGGGTGAAACTCCCCAAATACAGGTGTGCCAAGCTTGTAGTGTCATACCCAAGAAGACTTGAGGCTGTAATCGCTGCCAAAGGTGCTTCAACAATGTACTGAGTAAAGGGTCTGAATACTATTATTGTGATGTCATTATGGGGTATTGTGATGTCATTATGGGGTATTGTGATGTCATTATGGGGTATTTTGATGTCATTATGGGGTATTGTGATGTCATTATGGGGTATTGTGTGTGTAGATTGAAAAGGGAAAAAACGATTTAATACATTTTAGAATAAGGTTGTAACGTAATAAAATGTGGAAAAAG
>NC_143028.1:75585000-75590000 GCF_057628025.1 Oncorhynchus mykiss
ATTTCCCCCTGCCAAGTGCTGAGTCAACCTCCCTGTCATGACTCAGTCATCCTCTCTGTCACAGACGCTGTAGGGAACCATGACTCAGTCATCCTCTCTGTTACTGACACTATAGGGAACCGTGACTCAGTCATCCTCTCCATCACTGATGCTGTAGGGAACCATGACTCAGTCATCCTCTCTGTTACTGATGCTGTAGGGAACCATGACTCAGTCATCCTCTCTGTTACTGACACTGTAGGGAACCGTGACTCAGTCATCCTCTCCATCACTGATGCTGTAGGGAACCATGACTCAGTCATCCTCTCTGCTACTGATGCTATAGGGAACCATGACTCAGTCATCCTCTCTGTTACTGACACTGTAGGGAACCGTGACTCAGAGTCACAAACAAAACTGTTAAATACATGTGTAGTCACACTGCTATGGTTAGGTAGATTTAGTTGACATTGCTGTAGTGGAGTTTTTATCTCTGTTTGTCTAATGTGATATATTGTGTATCTTAGAGACAGGGGTGACTGGGTGAAGATGAGAAAGATACAGAAAGACTCTTCTCTTTATTATCTTTGTTCTATTTCTTATCTTTGTTAGATTTCTTATCTTTATTATCTTTGTTCTATTTCTTATCTTTGTTCTATTTCTTATCTTTATTATCTTTGTTCTATTTATTATCTTTGTTCTATTTCTTATCTTTATTATCTTTGTTCTATTTATTATCTTTGTTCTATTTCTTATCTTTATTATCTTTGTTCTATTTGGGGCGGCAGGGTAGCCTAGTGGTTAGAGCGTTGGACTAGTAACCGGAAGGTTGCGAGTTCAAACCCCCGAGCTGACAAGGTACAAATCTGTCGTTCTGCCCCTGAACAGGCAGTTAACCCACTGTTCCCAGGCCGTCATTGAAAATAAGAATTTGTTCTTAACTGACTTGCCTGGTTAAATAAAGGTAAAAAAAATCTTTGTTCTATTTATTATCTTTGTTCTATTTCTTATCTTTATTATCTTTGTTAGATTTCTTATCTTTATTATCTTTGTTCTATTTCTTATCTTTATTATCTTTGTTCTATTTATTATCTTTGTTCTATTTCTTATCTTTATTATCTTTGTTATATTTATTATCTGTGATCTATTAAAGCAATTAGGCCCGAGGAGGAATGGTAATAAACTACGGCTAAGGGCAGTTTATACGCGCAACGCAGAGTGCCTGGATACAGCCTTTAGCCGTAGTTTATTTGGCTATATACCACTTAACCCACGAGGTTACAAATGTAATTAGAAAAGACAAAACAAATGTTTTGTCATACCCGTGGTATATGGTCTGATATACCACGGCTTTCAGCCAATCAGCATTCAGGGCTTGAACCATCCAATTATAAAATGGGTAGTAGTGACCAACATTGGTTGTGCTGAATTTGTCAGAACAATTGCTATGCCAATGTTTGTCACCCTAATCAGTGTCAAGGCCAGATAAACAATATAATATATGTTCTACTCATTTTGGGATTAGATCTAAATTTGGAATCTAGCTTTTATTATGATTCAGTCCTATAAAACCCATTGTTGTCAGCCTAGTCAGTGCTATCTAAATGTGGAATCTAGCTTTTATTATGATTCAGTCCTATAAAACCCATTGTTGTCAGCCTAGTCAGTGCTATCTAAATGTGGAATCTAGCTTTTATTCTAAATTGTTTCCATAACCAACACCTGTAATTGGTGCTTGTTAGAAATAGCAGTAGCAGTGTATCTCAGAAGTTATTCTGTGTGCTGTGAAAAACACGTGTCCCCAGAGTATCAATCAGTAATCCGCCCTCCTCCACTGTGTCCCAAGTGGCACTCTACTCCCTATATAGGTCAGACGTTTTGACTGGGGCTCTGGTCAGAAGAAATGCACTCTCTGGGGAATAGGGGGTGCATTAGGGACACTATGTAGCTTCCTCTGTAGCTTCTGTCATGATCTCATTCATTAATCCTCATCACTCCAGACCTGCCGGTGGCATTTTACTGGAACAGTGTGGCAGGGATGTGAATAACTATAGTTACTGAATGTCAACAGTGGGGCAGGGATATGAATAACTATCGTTACTGAATGTCAACACTGGGGCAGGGATGTGAATAACTATAGTTACTGAATGTCAACAGTGGGGCAGGGATATGAATAACTATCGTTACTGAATGTCAACACTGGGGCAGGGATGTGAATAACTATAGTTACTGAATGTCAACAGTGGGGCAGGGATGTGAATAACTATAGTTACTGAATGTCAACAGTGGGGCAGGGATGTGAATAACTATAGTTACTGAATGTCAACAGTGTGGCAGGGATGTGAATAACTATAGTTACTGAATGTCAACAGTGGGGCAGGGATGTGAATAACTATAATTATAGGACAGGAGGGAGCTAATTCACTGTATCCCAGACATCAGGCTGCTGTGTTTTCTTTAACTGTGTTCTCACTAATGGAAGAGGTCGTCCAATCTGGAGAACATGAAAGGACACCAGTGTTAATGACATCAGTCATTAAATGAGGAGATTAGATCAACATGTTAGGAGGAGTACTCCAGGCAGATAAGACCGATGACATGTCATTAAATGAGGAGATTAGATCAACATGGTAGGAGGAGTACTCCAGGCAGATAAGACCGATGACATGTCATTAAATGAGGAGATCAGATCAATATGTTAGGAGGAGTACTCCAGGCAGATAAGACCGATGACATCAGTCATTAACCGATGACATCAGTCATTAAATGAGGAGATTAGATCAACATGGTAGGAGGAGTACTCCAGGCAGATAAGACCGATGACATCAGTCATTAAATGAGGAGATTAGATCAACATGGTAGGAGGAGTACTCCAGGCAGATAGTGCTCCCGAGTGGCACAGTGGTCTAAGGCACTGCATCTCAGTCCCTGGTTCAAATCCAGGCTGTTTCACATCCGGCTGTGATTGGGACTACCATAGGGCCAGCATCGTCTGGGTTTGGTCAGTGTAGGCCGTCATTGTAAATAACAATTTGTTCTTGACTGGTAAAATAAAACGTTTTATTTTTTTATATAAGACAGATGAAATCAATCAAGAGAGAACAAGGAGTTGTAATGACAAAAGACGTCCCCTCTTCATCCTCTTCCTCATCCAGGACGTTGTGTTCTGTCTCTCTGTCATGTTTTCCTCAGGAGATGCCCCATACTGTACCCCAGAGCAGTACAAGGAGTGTGCCGACCCTGCCTTGGGTAAGTAAAACCTCCTATCTCTGTCCGTTCACGAAGCCAGGTCCATACAGAAATGGTTCATCTAGATCAGTGTGGAAGAACTTGACTGGCCTCCACAGAGCCCTGACTTCAACCCCATCAAACGCCGACTGCGAGCCAGTCCTAATTGCCCAACATCAGTGCCCGACCTCACTAATGCTCTTGTGGCTGAATAGAAGCAAGTCCCCACAGCGATGTTCCACCATCTAGTGGAAAGCCTTCCCAGAAGAGTGGAGGCTGTTATAGCAGCAATGTTCCAACATCTAGTGGAAAGCCTTCCCAGAAGAGTGGAGGCTGTAATAGCAGCAATGTTCCAACATCTAGTGGAAAGCCTTCCCAGAAGAGTGGAGGCTGTTATAGCAGCAATGTTCCAACATCTAGTGGAAAGCCTTCCCAGAAGAGTGGAGGCTGTTATAGCAGCAATGTTCCAACATCTAGTGGAAAGCCTTCCCAGAAGAGTGGAGGCTGTTAGAGCAGCAAACGGGGGACCAACGCCATATTAATGCCCATGATTTTGGAATGAGATGTTCAACGAGCAGGTGTCCACATACTTTTGGTCATGTAGTCTCTCTCGCTCTCTCCATCCCTCCCTCCCACTGGGTACAGACGTCAGTTCAACATTTAGTTTTGATTTACGTTTGGTTGAGTTGTCAACTAATGTGAATTCAATGTGAAATCAACAAAACATTTCACCGTGTCATTTGCAAATCCAATCAGTTTGTTGATTCATGTGTAAACGTGGTTGAAAATGAAGTGGAATCAATGTTGATTCAACCAGTTTTTGCTGAGTGGATTGTCTGTTTCTCACGCCCCGCAACGTGCTGTAGTGCACTACATATAAAGGACACTGTCCCCTTGTTGTGTCCCCTTATAGACTTCCTGGTGGAGAGGGATAATGACTACTGCGTGTGTGAGACACCCTGCAACATGACGCGCTTTGGAAAGGAGATGTCCTTCGTCAAGATTCCCAGTAAGGCCTCAGCCAAGTACCTGGCCAAGAAGTACAACAAGACTGAGCAATACATTGCGTAAGTTAACCTGTCTGTTCCTTATCTATCTGTCAAGTGTGGAAGTTAGCCTGTCTGTTCCTTATCTATCTGTCAAGTGTGGAAGTTAGCCTGTCTGTTCCTTATCTATCTGTCAAGTGTGGAAGTTAACTTGTCTGTTCCTTATCTATCTGTCAAGTGTGGAAGTTAGCCTGTCTGTTCCTTATCTATCTGTCAAGTGTATAAGTTAACTTGTCTGTTCCTTATCTATCTGTCAAGTGTGGAAGTTAACTTGTCTGTTCCTTATCTATCTGTCAAGTGTGGAAGTTAGCCTGTCTGTTCCTTATCTATCTGTCAAGTGTATAAGTTAACTTGTCTGTTCCTTATCTGTCTGTCAAGTGTGGAAGTTAGCCTGTCTGTTCCTTATCTATCTGTCAAGTGTATAAGTTAACTTGTCTGTTCCTTATCTATCTGTCAAGTGTGGAAGTTAACTTGTCTGTTCCTTATCTATCTGTCAAGTGTGGAAGTTAGCCTGTCTGTTCCTTATCTATCTGTCAAGTGTATAAGTTAACTTGTCTGTTCCTTATCTATCTGTCAAGTGTGGAAGTTAGCCTGTCTGTTCCTTATCTATCTGTCAAGTGTATAAGTTAACTTGTCTGTTCCTTATCTATCTGTCAAGTGTGGAAGTTAACCTGTCTGTTCCTTATCTATCTGTCAAGTGTGGAAGTTAGCCTGTCTGTTCCTTATCTGTCTGTCAAGTGTGGAAGT